>NC_061119.1:91078937-91102197 GCF_002878395.1 Capsicum annuum | reverse complement strand
AGGCATTTAATCAAACACATGGTAGGCATAGCACATGTAGACAACATTATACAACAATTAATCATCATGATTCATCTCTAATTTCATCATCTAGGGTTTATTCATAGGTTCACATGAATATACATTTATACAAATCAACTCCACATAAATTTATCACCCAACATGGATTTGAATTCAATTAATCATTCTCAACATAAAAAAAAACAAACCCAACATGAAATTCATAAAGAAATCCGTAAACGTAAACTTAAAAAAGAGATTCTTGGGCTTCATGGGTGAAAGGAGTCCATGAATGAACACTACGCATACCTTAGTTCATGATTCTATGAAGATTGGCGGAGAGATTATTGAAATTTGACGGTGAATTCCCTTGAAATTGAACTTTTTATGAAAACCCTAGGTCTTGTTCTTGAGATTTTTTGAGAGTAATTGAGTATAAGCTGCTGAATTATCGCCAAAACTCGTGTTATAAGGCTTATATAGGGTGGGAAATTGACCCTTTTAACCCTAGGACACGTATTTAATTTCTGAGAAAATTTCTTGATTTTTATCCTTGGCTCGACGTGCCACTATCGTGCCAAGTCAATGGAACTGGACAATTGGGAACCTGCATGGTGGCGCGCTGCGGAGCTATCGCGTTGCCAGTTTATTTGAGACCTGGAAATTTGGTGAGATGCACCACTATCGCGGAGCAACATTGGAAATTGATAATTACCATTTGAGTTATCTCCACGATGCGCTGAAGGCTCAAGTGATACACTATCTCACTCTAACTCTTCGCCCTGGCGTCAGATTTGGGCAAATTTAGTATTGATGGAAAGCTTATTGAATTTCCCACATGAAAAAAAGTGAAAATATTCAAAAAACCACATATATAAAAGTGGATTCATATTTCAAATAAATCTTCTAACATTCTTGGGGAAAAATTTCAAGCTAGAAAAAGTACGGGTATTACCATCCAACTTTAACCTTTCATCCTTAGGAACATGCACAAAGGCTTTACACCCAAAGAATCTAAGATGATCATAAGAAACATTCTTACTAGACCAAACTCTGTCAAGGACATCACCATCCAAAGCAACAGTAGGAGATAAATTGATAATATAAGCAGTTGTAATAAGTGTTTCTGCCCAAAAAGAATCTAGTAGCTTAGCATCTGAAAGCATATATCTAACCCTCTCAACTAAAGTTTTGTTCATCCTCTCTGCTAAATCATTCAACTGAGGAATCTTCAGAGGAGTTTTTGTATATCGAAACCTTGCTCTCTGCAATATCTATCAAAAGGATCAATATAGTTACCACCATTATCTGAGCGGATGTATTTCAATTTCTTCCCTGTCTGCCTCTCAACCAAGACCTAAAAATCCTTAAACACATCAACTACTTAATCCTTGGACTTCAAAGAAAATACCCAGAGTTTGCGAGAATAATCATCAATAAAAGTCACAAAGTAAAGTGCACCACCATAATACCTTACTTTAAAAGCACCACACAAATCAGAATCTACCAATTCCAGCAAATCAAGCTTTTTTGAAGGTGGATGACTCTGAAAAGAAATCTTTTTTAGCTTATCGGCTAAGCAATGAACACACTTCTTCAACTTTCTTTTTTTACTCCAGAAAGCAAATTTTTCTTAGCCAAACTATCAATCTCTTTCTCAATCATATGACTCAACCTTTTATGCCATAACTCTGATGAAGTATCATTCTCCACTAAGTTTGTCAAGGCTCAAGAAGTAGAGGCCTAAAATACTTATAAGTTAGACAACTTGTCACCTCGAGCCACAATCATCGAACCTCTAGTAATCTTCTACTGGCCAGCACCAAGGGTGTTACCATAACCCTTATCATCAAGGTTTCCTACAAAAATCAGATTTAAGTGAACATCTGGAGAATGCTTGACATTGTTGAGAACTAGTTTGGAAAAATTGTTACTTTCCAAACAAACAGTGCCAATGCCAAGTACTTTAACTTCATCATTATTGATCATTTTTAACATCCCAAAATTACTTGGGGTATAAGAAGAAAATAATTCTTTCTTTGGCATAACATGAGAAGTGGCACCAGAATCCACAAACCAGCTAGACTTATCACGAACAAGATTAATGAAATTCTCACCACAAGCAACAAGAAGATTATCATTAGCAACAACCAAAATATGATATTCATTATCACCTTCTTTCTTTTGTCGTCTCATATCTCTCTTATGTTTGTAGCAATATTTCATGATATGCCCTTTTTTATTGTAATAGCCATATGTAACATTCTTGAATTTTGACCTTGACTTGCTTCTACTTTTATCTATATCATTTGAACCTCTTGACTTGTTTTTCTTTCTTTCTTTAATAACCAAAACATCAAAGTGTGAAGATGAAGAAGATGAGGCCTGAGATTTTCTCCTTATCTCTTTATTCAAGACACCACTCTTAACATATTCCATAGTTACAATACTCTAGGAGTAGAATTAGTCAAGGAAACTCAAGGAGTTTTTGAAGAGTCAGGCAGAGTATTAAGAAGCCAAAGTCCCTGAATTTCTTCATCGAAATTTACACCCATTCCAGACAACTAGTGAAGAATACCCTAAAAATTATTTATATGATCAAAAATAGGACAGCTCTCTTTATACCGGATATTCATCAATTGCTTAAGCAGGAACTTGTTATTGCCAATATTTGAAGCATAAAGTGTCTCGAGCTTGTTCCAAAAACTTCTGACATGTGTCTCATTCACAATATGGTTTTTA
This sequence comes from Capsicum annuum, assembly GCF_002878395.1. NCBI lineage: Eukaryota > Viridiplantae > Streptophyta > Magnoliopsida > Solanales > Solanaceae > Capsicum > Capsicum annuum. The sequence goes on along the minus strand of NC_061119.1, from coordinate 91,099,455 downwards.
ACAGTATCTTCAACCCATTGTCTAATATATCCACAAACCTGCAAGTGCTCAAATTCTCAATCCTCATCTGTCATGGATTGAGGTTTAGTAGACGCAAACACAGGTAATGCATTTTCTTGACAAAGAGAAGATCTTTCATCTTTCCTTTCCAACTCTGATAATTACTACCATTCAAACACACCATTTTGCTCATATTGGTCTCCATCATTCAAATCAATAATTAACAACAACCAATGCTCTGATACCACTTTGTTGGAAAAAAGGCATGGGCACTATCAAAGTGTCCAACGGGTTAATAACGAAAGAATACCCAAGTCTAAACTTTTCCTTTCAATTTGAACCAAGAAGAGATAAGAAAATCCAAGCAAAATAAAGAATATGGCAGCAAATAAATCAATCATACAAATACGATAAGACAAGAATAACAAGACACTAAATTTATGTGAAAAATCCTTCGGTGTGAAGAGTAAATATTACGGGACCAAAACCTCCACTATAATCACCAAGATTTACAATATTATTCTCTAAAATAGCCACCAAAAAAGTGTCAAACAATGAGCAACAACACAACAAGATAGCACCAAAACTAGAGAATAAAAATGTGTAAAAATATTTAAAATGTAGCTGCTGTTCGGGAATGAAAAACAGGAGATACAGGTCACCAAGTCCACCACCATTATTTTATAATCAAATATTGAGATGATAGGAACAAGCTATCCAAATATCAACTTAATTGGGCAAGAAATGAAGCGGGGATCGCAATTTGAAGTTGACGTTGTGGTTGGAATTTTAGGTACGAAAATCAGCTCTTATTTTATCTGGCTGTTGAAACTCTCTTTTTGTGGATGTGAAATATGACCTAATGTGCCTATGTGCAAAAGTGGATTGGTCTAAATTGGACTTCATTTATTTACATAGGAAGAGAAAAAGACCCGTAACCTAACAAGAGAGTGTTAGTAAACAATAACAGGCAATACAATTAGGCAAGCAAGAATAAGACTAAATAGGAAAAAGTGTTAGATTCTTTTATAGAATTCATCAACATTTGAGAACCTTTAAGGAAAGCTAGACTTGAGTAATACAAGGTAATAGCAGACGCAAGCTTCAATTTGGATAGGGATGGAGTTCATCTGAACTTCAAATATGCTACCAAGTACACATGTAAACAAAACATAGGAAAAATTAGCATAATCTTAATCTCAACAAAATTAATACATGAGATAAATACTTCAACTATTTTTTGAACTTAAACAAGATGCTAACCAATCCAACTGTTTACACACCGTCATTCAAGAATATATTGGTAAGAAAGTATTTGAAATAAACTTCTCACATAATATGTAATTGTGATAAAGTTGCGAGGCACTAAGCTATCCAAACACATCTACACCTTTTCAATGAGTTACCAAATATAGAAAGTACCAAAAAGAAGCAATACATCCTAAGTAGATACTTGTAAGACTGCAAATTATATTTCTTTTTTATCAAATATTTCATGATCTAATATGTAGAAAATCTCACACAAATAAGTGTAAGCATGGAAAATTTGAACACAATTTTCCAGAATGTGTTAAGAGTACTTCAATTAGCAAATGATCAATTGAATTTAGATGAGATATAATATGACTCAACAAATTTTAACACGCGAATATAAATGAGTTTCTAATACATATCCATTGGTTAAAATAAGGCATCAAGTTATCCAAATGACTGGGAGTCAAAACAATAAAGAAACATGAAGCTATAACTTGGTATTAACCACTTTTTGCATTTTCAATACAATTTGGAGCTACAAATTCACGTAGTATCACTTCCCCATTACTGCAAATTAATAAAAGGACTAAATGCTTATCACATATTCATGGACATATTGTGAATAAATAAGCTGAAAATAAAGCAAATAAGATGAGGTTCTACATTACATCATATACAAAAGTTGTATATCCGAGTTAAGACAAACTTAAAAATTGAACTCAACTTTTAGTAGACAAAATGTAATGAAGGAAACGAAAATGAGGGAGGATAATAGCTAACTTATTATAAATAAAAAGCAGCCACACATTTTACAATCATAAATCAAGACGAGGTAATAGGACTAAATTTTCACAGAGAAGCAACAATAACATCAAGACGGGATAGAAAATCACACTTACAGTAATTTATGAAACCCTATGTAACAACCTTGATTGTGAAATTTTCTTTTTTTGTGAATGAATTTTGATTTTTCTATCATTTTCTATAGTTGTTACATGCTATTTATAAAATGTGTGGACGATTGGCATAGTCCTCAATGCATTCTGGAGTGATTTGAAAATACTTGAGACTAGTCGAGGCTTTAAAAGTCATTAGCTTAACTTCAATCAATATGTTGTATTTCGAGCACCGGATGGTGATTTAAAAAAATTTATTAGGTTTGGAATGTCAATTATCACAGCAGAGTTGGTTCTGGTTTGAAATCTTTATTTTGTATTTTGATCCTTCATATAGAAATAGTGAAATAAGCTAAAACGGGGTTTCGAGGGATAATTTGTTATAAACAATCTATTTTTTAAAAATTCAATATTGTCATTGAGTCCAGAATTTCAAAATTAGCCCATTAGCATATATGAATTAGTTTTGTGTGGTTCCTAAGGAATCTCAAGGGCCCGTTCGAAGAATTTCAAAACAGGCAAACTCAACATTTTTGCTAATATTTAGTGCCTCAAGCATCGTTCTTTGCAAATGTGGGCCCCTAGATACAAATTAAAAGTAGAATGATTTATTTCATCATGATCGCGAAGAGTAATTAAATCGGGTGGGGTTTTCCTCTTTTATCACAAATGCGACAAAGTTGTCGTGATCGCGATGTGTCCTTATCTTCAGCATTCATAAATGCGGGAGGATAACCACAAATGTGATGAGTAATTATTTGGCCAACTCAATGCTTACCCTCACAATTATGAGGCTTGAGCTGCGATCATGAGGTATTGTTCACAGAACAGTATAAATAGTTCATTTTCACATTTTTTTATGTTTGGACCTTGATGCTTTGAAAAAGGTGATTCTTAGGATTTTCTCCACCATTCTTTCTTGGGTAAGCTCTAAATTCGTCTTTCCATTATTTTCTAGTGATTATATCTTCAAAAAATACCTTGTCATCTCGATTTTAAATGAATTTTGAAGGATTTTGCCGGTAAGACTTTATAATAACTTTTCTTTGATTTGAACATCAGTTTCTACTTGTTTTCGCGTGAATTTTCAATTGTAGATTACTATGATCACGGGGAACATATTTTTAAAATAGAATTCTAATTTTACCCCTTTTATGTGTGAACCCATTTTTTAAATCCATTTTGGACTCAATTCTAATATACCTAATATAGGTATCATTGACATTGTTTTACTTCTTAAATCACATATTTGGTATTTTTAACTTGTGTGAAGTCCATTTGCAAGGGAAAGGCTCTATGCTAAAGGTTCTAGACTTGAATTTTGGCACTTCAATGTAGATTACGACTTAGCTTTCTTACGAATAGGTCGGATAGTTAATGAGCATGTAAAGCATGCTATGGGTTTGCGAGTTTAGTCATGAGATTTATATTTTAGTATTGTTATTTTATCATGTGCTCGTGTGAGGCTTATTTGTATATTATTGTTGACTTGGGAGAATATAATTATTATGATGCCCAGTGGGGGCTTTATATGATATTCTAGGTCTTACATGTACACTGACTTTCCTTATTTATTTTTGTGTCACACGACTGGGAGATTGAGTTATTATTATAGGCCTTACATGAGTATTTATTTATTTGAAAATGATATCATTGATGTCTTACATGACTAATCATTCTAATGGTACCGAGTGAGATCTAATAATAAGAATTATTGACATCTTGAGTTGAATGTGAGCTCATTTATACTTGTATTGAGTTGATAAATATCTTTATACTGATTGGTTGTGCATTTTACATCCTTATTTCATCTATACATATTCATGTGATTGGTGTCACTGAAAATATTAATTTTTGATAGAAAATGAGACATTTTATAAAATGCCTATTAGGGGATGTGCTATTAGGATTGATTTAGCAATACTAACTTTTGATAAAAATTGAGATACTTTATAAAATGTCTATATCGAGAGACGTGTTGGCAGGGTTGATTGAGATATGATATTGAGATTATGATAAAGTATATGAATTCCAAACCTCCGTGGGTCTTGTCTTGAAGAATGAAGGCTTGGAAGGTGTATATGAAATTTCCACGATCATTGCTTCATTTCATTACATTATGCGTATTTCTTTATATATTAGTTGTTGCGTTTCTTATATATACTACGTGTTTAGCTATCCTTTTTGACTTATTATATGTTATATAATTGTTAGTGGAGACGGTGTGGGCTATCATTTGAGAACTTTTCTATTTGCAGGTTACATGCTCATAACATCTTTTATTTTATTTTATCCTTTGCTTTGTTCAGTCGTCCTATAATACCTACTAAGTACAAGAGGATCATACTCATTCCTACTTTGCGCCTTTCGGTGCAGATCCTAGTTGGACAATGGCTCATGGAAGGAAAGTTCATGCTATCAGAGTGACATCTTGAGGTACTGGCGAGCTTTAGACTTTGGGGAAGATTCTAGACCTCATCTTATCTTAGTTGTAATTATTTACCTTTCGAAGACATGCTTATGTATTTTTAGTATTCTAAGTTGTATTAGATGCTCTTTACAATCATGAAACATATATTTTAGAAATTTTATACATTTGGTCCAAATTCATGTTATTACATGTTATGGCCTGAGTTCGTTCTTGAATTTTACATTTATGGGTTAATTTTCTTATTATTGATATTTCCTTAATTTTGTGAATTTTGGCTTACCTAATAAGATTGACCGAAATAGGTGTCATCATGAGCTCAACTTTAGGGTCATGATATCATATCAGTCACACATTGAAAATTTCAATTTAAAATTATCATAAAGGTTAACCTTGTGTTAGGTAGCAAACATGAGGCTCCGACATCAAGTTTTTCAGGACACAGGACTCAAACTCGAATATAAGTCAAAGAGAATTTGAAAACACGAAGAAAAGTAGTAGTGTAATAGAAAGAAATTGATAATGTATGCAGTATGAAATGATTTGTTATTGTGACTTTGCTTGTGATTTTTTCTCTTTTTCCCAATCGCTACACTTGTCTTTAAAGGGTAAGATCATGGGTAATTTATAAGGTCAAGAAATGAAATATTTTTGGATTTCAAATCTGGATTTGAATGAAATCAAAATAGGGTTGAATATTTGAAAATTGAAAACCAAAAGAAGGGGAAAATGGATCAAAAATAAGAAGAAAAAATCACAGTGATGATATCACCTTTTCAAACCATGAAAGTGAGGTTAGAGCCATTAGAGAGCTTGAATCATTATTTTGAATTTTATTTGGGTATTTTCATCGAATGAAAATCATATATACGGTGGATTTGAGGGTTGAAAAGGGTAAAAATTACGAGAATCTTGCTACACCATCTGGTGCTAGGCAGAAAAGAATGAAGGTGATGTGTATGGTGGCCATCATTTCTTGTTTAGATAGAGAGAGAGGAAGAAGAAGAGAGAAGAGCTAAGGGTTTCTTGGTTGTTGGTATATATTAGGTAGTGAGGAAGGGAAAGATCAATGTTGGTTTGGAAAAATAGGGAGTTAGGGATTTGTGACCGTTTGACCATTTTGAACCATTTGATCATTTGATCAAATGACTATGATTAATCAAAGGTAATTTAAACAATATAAAATTTATGTGTAAATTCAAAATAAATATAGAAATTATATTTTATTCAAAAAATAAGAAATCGTTACACTAAATTGAGCCGATGATGGAGATGAGGTGTGCTTGTTTTGACATGCATTATGCTTCTTTATTGAAAAGATATGTCACCATTTAAGTAGAGGAGAGGGTTTGACAAGAATTCACGTGTTAGGTGTGGAATTGGTTGCATTGGATTGGGTTTGAGCCAATTTGGACTGAAGTAATGGATTTCTTTTGTCCAAAAATTGATAAAGAAATTGGGTTTGAGTAAAATAGCCCAATGCTTTGTTTTTTCAATTAAATTGATTAACAATGCTTATTAATTAATACAGTGAGATAATATAACTAAAAGAAATGTGGATGCACATATCAAAAAATATTATTAATATAAAAAGTAACTAACTATATCTAATTAAAATATTAAAAAATGTGACATGAGAAGAGAACTCCTTTTTTTTCTTTCAAAATTTTTTAGAATAAAAGTCTGAATTTATTTTAGTAAATTATTTAGGACTAAGAAGTGTAGAAAAATTAATAGAATGACAAAGACAAGATAAAATTGGGTGTCAACAGTTGCCCATGTTTGAACAAAGATGAGGCAAGAGTCTTTGGACAGACAAGTTGATGCAGTAGCCAATTTTATCTCGGCAGAAAAATATTATGATCACGCTCTAGTTTTTAAGCTGCCTACATATCTCCAGTTGTACGAGAAATCAAATCATATGTAATTAGAAAAGAGGTCCTAGTAGGGAATGAGTTGTTTGTTTAGGGTATGGTCAAACTCTTAATTTTGATCTGCCTACATATCTTGGGCTATATAAGAAATCAGGCCATATACCGTTCAGGAAGGTAAAGATAGAATAAATTTTCATAGACTCTCAAAATTTGCCTTGGTGTTGAATTATAATTGCATAATTTTCTTTATTAGTAGAAAATGAAATGATTTTGACATGAGTAGAGTGAGTACGACCATGAAATTTGAGCTACCTAAATATCCATGAAAGAAATGAGAATAAGGACTGATGTAGTTCTAAAAGATAGCATGGAAGGAGAAACGCTTTCGTAGCAATACCTACAAAAGGTTTTGGGAGGAAATGATCGTGGAATCTTAAAATAGCCCCAATATTTTGTTGTGATGAAAGTGGGATATAAAAGCCCTTGGAGATATAGAATCAAATCCAATTAGATGAGAATTGATTCGAGTTAAGTTTCAAGAATGAGTCGTTAACATATGCACCATGGTTCTCAACATATAATAGTTTCAAGAAACTTAATCATTTATGAGTAATATCATGTCAATTGCAAAAAATCATGCTCTCGATGGTTTAACACAAGTATAGTGAGGGGTATAAAATATTATCATGGGGGATTTAAAGAATTCACAATTCATATACATCGCACCTTTTCGAAATTCAGATCACATGTTCACAATTCAACAATTGGAATATAATATGCAAGCCAACAACCCCATGATATTTCAATATTTCTTTCAAAACCATATCACAAAACATGATATTAATATTAAAACAAAACTCCACTTGTAAAAACATATGTATAAGTATAGATAGTAAGGTCTTGTGTAAATTCTTTTCAAAAATCATGCCCATGAAATTTGGGACAACCCCACGTACCCCTATTTTAGAAAGTAAATGGATGATTCTTGGAGCCTGCGATGCGAGGATTCCAAATCTCCCATTATCTTCTAAAACCCACAGTTAAATCTTGAGCTATGAGGATTTTTAGTCTGAAACCCTACTGGAGTTTCTTGAGAGATTTTGATGAAAATAAACTTACTTTGGTGTTCTTGGGATTAAACCCCATGTTAGAGATGATAAGGGGTTGGAGAAGTGTCATTTTTACCCTTAATGAGACGGAGTAAAAATATAACTGGTGCCAGATTTTATGGGCCGCCACGAGCGCCACAATCGTGGTGGCTCACTGGAAATTGCCAATTAGGAAATTGTCTCACTCCACGACACGAGTCTCACTGGAAATTGACGAATGCGAAATTGGGATCCTCCGTGACGCGCTAAACACCTGAATGACAATGTTTTACGACTAGCACATAAAATAGCCATAGCTTCCTCACGGGGTATCCGTTTTGGACGAATCTTATATCAACGGAAAGCTTATTCAGTCACCTACGTAATGAAAAGTTAAAATTTAAAGAATTCCACAGGTAGTTGAGTATAATTCACTCTAGAATACCATGCTTCATAATTTTAAGGACAAATTTTAGCTTGGAAACTTTTAGGGCGTTACAGGAAATTGGCTATTGGAAAATAGGGCTTCTTCGCAACACGCCACTATCGTAGAGTCCCACTGGAAATCAAAAATTGCCAAATAAACCCTCTCCACGATGCGCCAATCACTTAAATAATGCAGTTTATTACTAAGGCTTAAATTAGCCATGACTTTTTACTCGGGTATCGGATTTGGGCAAATCTTATATCGATGGAAAGCTTGTTAGATTTCTCATGTAATAAAAAGTTGAAAGTAGGGAAATTATATATGGTTAACATGATACTCACTTAGGAAGCCACTTCTCAATCATTTTAGGGACGAAATCATGCCTCACTTGACATGTCGTATGACTCAAACTACGAGGGAACTTTGCGGGGCCTTACAATATCTCCCCCTTGGGAACGTTCATCCTCGAATGTCGCTAGTTAGGCTTGGAATACAGGAAAGATAGAGTGAACATAGCTGAAACAATTGCTAAACGGTTCAAGGTTTTTCTAAACTCATGAATACTCCGGATAAAGCAAGAACTCATACAAGGATTGATGCATATCTGAACTTTAGATTAGAAGAGCTGAATCAAGGAAAAATAGTACCTTCAGATTGATCTGAACTCATGGAAAAGAGGTCCGGGTACTTGGCTCGCATGTTTGCTTCTGCCTCCCAAGTAGCACCCTCAACAGACTGGTTCTGCCACAAAACTTTGACCAAGGGAAATTCTTTGTTCCTTAGTCTACGCATCTGAAAATCTAAGATCTCCACGAGAATCTCATCGAAGGAAAGGCTATCCTGAATATCAACACTCTCTGAAGGATAAACCACCATAGAATCACCAATATGCTTCTTAAGAATGGAGACATGAAAAATAGGATGAACGGCGGACAACTCCGAGGGCAACTAAACCTCATGGGCCACTCTACCAACACGGCTCAAAATTCAATATGGGCCAACATAACGGGGACTAAACTTTCCCTTCTTACCAAACTTCTTCGCCCCTTTCATGGGTGAAATCTTCAAGTACACCAAATCACCTACCTCAAACTCAAGATCTCTCCTCCCCACATCTGTATAAAAATTTTGATGACTCTGAGCGGTCTTCAACCTTTCTCTAATCAGCTTAACTTTCTCCATAGATTAGAAGACTCCATCAGATCCAATTGCGGTAGCTTCACCCACTTCAAACCAACCTACAGGTGATCTACACCTCCTACCATACAAGGTATCAAATGGTACCATCTCGATGCTAGCATGGAAACTATTGTTGAAGGTAAACTCTATCAATGGCAAACGCTTATCCCAACTACCTTTGGAATCAAGAACGCACCCCCTCAACATATCCTCTAAGGTCTAAATGGTCCTCTCAGCCTGACCATCTGTCTATGAGTCAAATCCTGAGCTTAGAGAAACTTAGGTGCCAAGACCCTACTGAAATGCCCTCCAAAACTGAGAAGTAAATTGAGTACCCCTAACCGAAATGATAGACAAGGGAACTCCATTTTCAAAGTACTGGGATGAATGGAATAATATGCGCCATGCACTTCACCCATAATTCTCTACCTCAAATCATCAACACACGGGACACACAACCTACTATGCAATCTCAACACACCATCTCCCCTTTGGGAGAAGTCCTCGACCTTTTGTTCCTTAACTGACTTCTTCAGTTTGACCAAACAAGGATCCATATCCTACTTCTCCTTTACTTCTGAAACTAAGGAGGATTCGGAACTACTCTGCACCAACATAATCCCCTCTACTGAATCAAGCAATCTAACACCCAACCTAGCCATAAAATGCACATCACGATCTAACTCTCTCTTACCTTTCTCAATATGCGTAACACTACCCATAGACAATCTGCTAAGGGCATCTGCTACTACTTTGGCCTTGCCTGGGTGATACAACACACATATCATAATTTTTCAACAACTCTAACCACCTCCTCTACCTAAGATTTAACTTCTTCTGGGTAAACACATACTGAAGGCTTTTATGATCAGTAAACACATTAACGTGGACACCATAAAGATAGTATCTCTAGATTTTCAAAGCAAAGACCACAGCAGCTAACTCAAGATCATGGGTCAGGTAGTTCTTTTTATGCGGCTTCAACTATCTAAAGGCAAAGGCTATAACCTTACCTCTTTGCATCAACACGCAACCCAAACCAAATCTAGAGAAATCACAATACACCATAAAACCATCGGTACTATCAGGCAAAGTCAACACAGGGGCTGAAGTGAGTCAAGTCTTCAACTCCTAAAAACCCTTCTCACAGGAATCATACCATTGGAAATTAACTTTCTTTTGGGTCAACCGAGTCATAGGAGATGCAATAAAAGAGAAACCCTCAACAAAATAACGGTAATATCCAATTAAACCCAAAAAACTCCTAATGTCAGATAGAGAAATAGGTCTAGGCTAATTTCAAGCGGCTTCTGTCATTTGGGGATCAACTTTAATACCCTTAACTGAAACAACATGACCCAGAAAGGCTACAGACCTTAGCCAAAATTCACACTTACTAAATTTGGTGAACAACTAGTGATCTCTAAGAGTTTGCAAGACAATTTTAAGATGAGCTGCATAGTCATTCTCATTACGGGAATACACAAGGATGTCATATATGAAGACAATGACAAACGTATCAAAGTATTGCTTAAACACTTGATTCATGAGGTCCATGAAGGCTACCGGGGCATTGTTTAGCCCAAAAGACATGACTAGAAACTCAAAGTGACCATAGCAGATCTGAAAGGCTATCTTTGGAATATCACATTCCCTCACCTTAAGTTGATGATAGCCGGATCTAAGGTCTATATTGGAGAAATAACTTGCACGTTCCAACTGATCAAAAAGGTCATCAATTCTCGGAAGAAGATACATATTTTTTACTGTGACCTTATTCAGTTAATGGTAATTAATGCACATATGCAAAGCTCTATCTTTCTTTCACACGAATAAAATAGGTACGCCCCAAGAAGAAATACTGGGTCTAATGAAACCTTTCTCTAAGAGATATTTAAGTTGCTCCTTCAACTCCTTAAACTCAGCAAGTGCCATACGATATGGCGGAATAGAAATAGGCTGAGTGTTGGGAAGAAGGTCAATTCTGAACTCTATCTCTCTATCGGGAGGTACCCCTAGGAGATCTTTCAAAAAAACATCGAGGAACTCATTACCAATATCTACCGACTGGATAGTTGGAGTCTCGAACTTAGTGTCTTTGACTCTAACTTGGTGGTAGATGCAACATTTTGATATAAGATTTCCAACTTTTATATAGGAGATAAAATGACTCTTGGGAGATACCGAACATCTGGACCACTTAAACACTAGTTCATCAGGAAACTAAAACTTGACCACACGAGTACGACAATCTATAGATGCATAACAAGAATAAAGCCAATCCATACCCAGAATAAGGTTAAAATCTACTATGTCTAACTCTATCAAATTCGTAAGTATGACTCTATAAAGCACAGTAACAGGTCAATTTCTATACACTTGTTTAGCAACAACAGACTCCCCTACTAGTGTAGAAATTAGGAAAGGCTCAGAAATCTTTTTGGGACTTATTTTTAAATTCACAGCTACAAATGGGGTCACATAAGAGAGGTTTGACCTAGGATCCAACAACACATAAACATCGAAGCAAAAGACATGAACCATACCAGTAACAGCCAAAATAAGTGATTTTAGCCCTTATAAAAAGAAAACATATCAGGGGAGTCCTCCTACTCCCGATGGGATGGTAAGGTATAGAATCTGTTCTGGAGCTGACCACCAACAGTTCTGGAAAAAGCGCCCTAAGCAGGGACTGGATGAATTACCGAAGTTGGTGCACTAGCAGCCTGTGCCTGAGATCGGGCATCTCTGTTCCCCTATCTAGCATGGGGGAAATCTCTAAGTTTGTGGCCCTGGTTTCCACAACCAAAACAACCCCTTAAATCTATGAAATACTCCCCCAGGTGATTCCTACCATATTTAGCACAAGAAGGATAATGGGGCCTATTGCCAACACTATTTTGCAACCCAGAAAAGAAAGGCCTACTCCCTTGCTCCGGCCTGCCTCTAACCATAGGAGCACTAGCTGATGAAGGAACTAAAACTGATAGACATCTCTGAAACTGAGGGCGACTCTATCCATGGAACCTAGGCTGGCTAAATTTATGCTGATCAAATCTCACCCTTTTGCAACCCCTAATTCTTTCTCTCTCTCTCAGTTTATCTGCCTCTATATTTTGGGCATGCATCATCAATGCAGCTAGATCCATATCCTTATACAAAATCACAGCCTTACACTCTTTCAATACCATCCCAGAAATACTAGTCACAAACTTACTCATACTAGCCCGGGTATCAGAAATCAAATTAGGAGCGTACTTGGAAGAATAAGTGAACTTTAAGTAGTACTCCTTAACAGCCATGGAGCCCTGTCTCAAGTTCATGAACTCCTCAATCTTTGCCTCACTCATCTCAAGCAAAAAGAATTGGTCCAAGAAGGCATCTTGGAACACTTGCCAAGTCATAGGAGTGGCATTCCTACCTCTACCCTTTTTCCATAATACAACCCAATCATTAGCAATGGCCTTCAGCCTATAGGATGCTAAATCAACACTTTTTTCTCCTAAAACTTGCATCACGTTAGTGATCTTCCTCACTTTCTCCAAGTACAACTGAAGTTCCTCGTCTACCTTGGACCGATAGAACTCAGGTGGATTTATCCATATAAAGTCACAAATCCTAGCCACGGCTATATCACCACCCTATTGATTAGAAACTAGGGCCTGATTATTGGCTCAAATATTTGCGGTGACCGCTTGGGCTAGCGCTTGAAAGGCCACCCTAAACTCAGTATACGACACCATCTTATTCAAAGGATTAACATGTGGGGGTTGCTAATAAGTGTTCTTATGGACAGTCTCTCTTTGAAGAGGCATTTTTTGAAAATAGAAGAGCATAGATCATTAGACAAGAGGGACAACTATAGGCACGATAGAATCTAAAAGAAGAAACAATTTTTTCATAAAATTTCTCATAGCCTCTTGCTCAAAGATGTGGCGCGCCACACACCGATGATCAAGAACCTAATCAATGTGGCTTGTCAGATTCCCTAAGACTCCTTAGAAACCCTAGGCTCTGATATCAAGTTTGTAACAACCTGAAATCTACTCTCGGGATGTCACACGGTGCTTAAGGCTGCGAGTAGCCCCAAGCTAACCCTTAGAGCCAGTTTCTACCAATGACACTCAATTCAAGATAAGAATAGACTCAATACTCGCATAGTCGTATCATATGAAAAGAAATATGGAAAAGATACTCGGTCCATATGACCATAATATAGAGAAAACTAAAACCACAATACCGAGCCCTCGATATGTCATAAGTTTGGCACTAGTATGACATTAGTCTGACAAACTTGTACAAATCAAAATCTAGAGAGTCATTGGGACCGGTCTCCAACTGACTTGAAATGAACTGAAGATAAAACATAGCCTCTCAAGTACAATAAACATCTGAAGATCGGCTCTCAGACCATGAGGACTCACCACTGCAGAAAACGTAGGCAAGGTACTCGGAGAATCACGATCTAGGCTGGGACTAAGCACCTAAACCTATATTATGACACAATGTAGCACATAGACATATATGTGAATCAGTACTTGGAATGTACTGAGTATGCGGGGGTGAATGCATATGTATAAAGTAGTAACAATCTTCTTTAATCAAATTATGTATGCACAATGAGATGACTCACATGGCTTGAACAAGTATAAAATATAAAGCTCATAGGTCAATGTAGAATGGGGCATTTAACACAAATCTCATGATTTATCATTGTTTAACTATAGAAATCTTCTCTTATTCTTAATACCCAATAAGGAAGGAACTTTAAACAATAATTTCAACTCATGAATGTGTCTCATAGAGAGCAAAACCTTTTCAATGTTCAATATTTCATAACTATTTAGAACTCATATACTTGGAATTCGGAATCATATGACTTGAAGGCATTTTATTCACCTTAGGAAAATATTTCATTTTAAGCTTTAGGGAAATCATTCTATCTCAAATGGAAAAGTATTCTAGTTTATGGAAACAACTTATCTCAAAGCTTTATGAAAGGTACTATAACAAGGAAAGATACTTTTATTTAGTAAAAATAACTCACATCAAGAAAATACTTTAGTTAGGCAACATCTTTTCAATTCAACCATTTAGGAAAATAGCTTATAGGAAAGAAAAATAAGTATTTGATCTCAAAGTTTGAAGGGTAAAAGAGGTTCTCGTAACCAACATAAACCATGTGAGTTATATGGAGTCCAATGTTTTTTCCTCCTAAGGAAGAGACCCCACGTTGGGAAAGAGCGTCATACTCTTGCCAGGGAGTATAACCTAGGTCTAGTAATCACTAAACAAAACTCGGCCTTGGGCCCAATCATAATCATCATAAACTCAGCCTCAGTACCAACCTACAGTGGCACGTAGTTTTGGGGTAAGAAACTATAGTAACTTACCCACTCGGTACTAAATAATACTCCTTTTAGATTATCTGTGCTTATCTCATAAAAATCCATTTTTAAAATAATCTCATGGTTCACCACGAACCCAATAATCAAATTGATAATCTCATATAGTGAAGTGGATTTCAAAGCTCAAGGACCATTTGGTCAATTCATCTCTCAATCATCTCAAAGCACTCAAATCACGGGTACTTGTAGCATAAGAATTAATGAATTCATAAGTCTCAAATGAGGCTTACTAACCCATAGCTCAATCTCAAGTTAAAGCTTATCAAAAGCATAATATATAGCATACAGATTCATAAATCATGTGAAAATCTGGGAATTTCAGGAACTTATCTCAAAATATCAATATAGTCATATGCTTCAATATCTCAAACATTGCAAGTACTAGCTTCTCAAGGAGTAAAATCATGGGGTTTATACCCATCTGTAAATGCTTAAGAAAACATGTATAAATCATGCCATTTGACTCTTAATTCATGGAAAATATCAAGATAATGCATTCAATAATAATGGGTGAAAATTCCAATTTAAATTCATGTAAATATCTCATAGATTTAAGGAAAATCATGATGTAAATAAGCCTTTTACGCACAAGGGTGAAAGGGTTACCCTTGTTCAAAACCCCACATACCTTGAATTAGAAGATTTGGATGAAATCTCACTCTTGGAACTCTATTTGTGCTCTTGAATGAGGGTTCTTGAGGCCCTTGACTTGGGAACCTTGAATCTTGACTCAATTTAGAAAATTCATGGTGGATTCTTGAGATTTTTGGAAGAGGTTTTTGATACTTAGGGTTTTTGATGAGTGAAAACTTGAGAAAAACCTCATAGGATGTTTGTAAATGGCCTTGATTTGGTGTTTACATGGTTTTATAGGCTTGGAAAAAGTCCAAAGTGCCCTTTTTGACTTTTGCACGAATCTGGAAAAATTAAACTGGGAACCCAATTTCATAGGCCACTGCGACACACCACTTATCATGGTGGCTCATTGGAAATTGAAAATTCGTACAATGGGAGTCCTCGCAATGCAGAGCCATCGCGTTGTCCAATTAGTTAGGACCTGGAACTCCTTTACGACATGCCACTCTCACGGGGTTCCACTGGAAATTGACTATTGGAAAATTGGGCTCCTTTATGATACGCCACTATTGCGGAGTCCCACTAAAAATTGAAAATTTCCAAATAAACCCTCTCTGCGATATGCCAATCACTTAAATGATACAGTTTACGACTAAGGCTTAAATTAGCCATAACTTCTTACTCGGGTATCGGATTTGGGAAAATCTTATATCGATGAAAAGCTTATCAGATTTCTCACATGATAAAAAGTCTAAAGTAGGGAAATTCTAAATGGTTAACATGATACTCACTTAGGAAGCCACTTTTCAATCCTTTTAGGGTTGAAATCACGCCTCACTTGACACGCCCTATGGCTCAAACTACAAGGGAACTTTGCCAAGCCTTACATCTTATTTTGGCAAGGATAGTCCGATTTTTGAGAAGGTGATAGCAGTGAAGGTGAATTAGTATTCCTTGGGTACAACCTTTATTTTTAGATTTGCCTCTGTTGGGATTTTATCTATAGGATGGTTAAGCCTACCTCTTGTCTACCTATTCGATCTTTTTCAGTTCAAATAGAGTATGTTTGATAGGTGTTCAGATGATATCCAATGGGAACGGTATTAGTTCCTTCATCTTTGACCTAAGGTTTTAGTTCTTATCAAAGAATTTAGACGATCTTCCCAACAAAAGTAGTGTTCATAAGTTAGATTCAGCATAGATTCATCCTCGATTGATGAAGCATCCTAAAGAGGGTTATTCAGTTATGAGTAGTTTTTCTTTGGACTTCTGAATTTTAGTTTTGATGGTTATCCGAACTACCTATAGTATTAGCATAGATTTTAGACATTGGTCATTTCCATTTGTGTGTCCAGGTAGAACTTATACGAGCTTATTCTCATGGTTGCCATTATTAAATTTGTGGTAGATCACCTTTTATTCTTAGAGTTTCGCATCATGGACTAGCACAGATAGGACTTGAGTGATCTTCTTCTTGGTTTAAAGTAGAGCAGGTTTGGAAAGGTAAGAGAAGTTATATTTGGATTTTAGAGTTAGTAGCATGGCTCATACCTTGGTTTTTCTTAGGCGTGGATGATTTTTTTCTTGGTTGTTCTGGTATCAGGGTGTTGTAGTTTGTATTCGCATTCATCAGCCTTACTCGGTTTAGTTGGAGGCCAGTTAGTAGTTGAGATTAAGTTTTGGTTTTTTGAGAGTGAAGTGCAGAAGTTGGTTGGAAAAGGGAAACGTGTGGCAAGATCCCTTGGAAGTGTTTTCTCTTCTTGGAGGTTATTTGTGGAGCCATTCTTAAAGCATGCAGACCCAGTACCTCATCAAGAATTTTCATGCTTCATCTATCTATTTGACTTTCAACGACAAAAGTCCTTTTTGGTACTGGATATTATAATTGCCCTCTAGATTATTTCCTTAATTTTCATGCATTTCCAGCTTTTTGAGCCTTCACATAGAAGCTATAGGTTATTTATAACTTGCTGGAACTATCGGTTTGGATACGGGATAGTTTTTTTTAATTTTAGGCTCATTTCTCTTTTTTGGAGCTTTTGTTGTTTAGGATTTGGTCTTGGACCAAAACTCCTGTAAAGACCTTGAATGAGATTTTGACAGCGCCATTAGCTCCAAAATATTAATTTTAGGTTAGGGGTACCCGTGGTTCAGGTCTCGAGTCTTTTGGACTCATTTTGGGTTATTGGTTGAATTATATGAAAAATAGAACTATAGGTTTGGGACCCATATTTATTCAAATGATCTTGGATAAAATTTGATGGTTTTATTGAGTCCAAAATGTCAAATTTGGTATGATAGTATATTTCATTTGCATGTACGGGGTTTAAAATGAATCTCGAGCATCCGATCAAAGTCCAATTTAGACTTAGAAAAATCTTAAGCATCATGTTGTTGATGCAACCGCTTAAGCGATCATATGACCATTTAAGCGGTCATCACGTATGCGACATAATTTTGCTTAAGCAACCTTGACCATCTAATCAAGGGTCACATAAGTGATGTTTGTGTCTACTTAAGTGGGCATTGCTTAATCAGCCTGCGAGTCGATTAAGAGATACCCGACTCTGGTGACAAATCTCTTAATGATCATGGACCTATTTAAACAATTTTTGCTTAAGAGATAGAGTGGCCGCTTAAGAGCCACTTGGTCCCCTTTTCCCCACCAAAGTTTCCGCTATTTTCATGCCAAATTAAGAGCTCAATGAGAGGAAAAAGTGTCAAATCATCCATATAAGCTAGCCTAACTCTCCTTAGTCATTTCCTATTAATTTTACCTTCAATTACCATCCTAATTCATGGTAAATTCTTAGAAATTAGGTATTAAATTCCTAAAAATTAAGGGTTTATTTGAGACCTAATTTACGCTCTATTTATGCTTAACTTTTGAGCACATATTCCTTGTCCTTTGAGGGACCTCGTGATGGATTCAATTTTGGATTTTGTTTACCAAGACCCGTTCTTGACGCAAATTTTGATCCGACCCTTAATATAGTAATACTGGTCTCATTTTACTCCTAATGATGTGTAGATGCAGTGGATGGTGATGGTTTCCCAGATGGTATTACGGTTATGCCGACTATTTATTATTGGGCCCATGGTCGTGATTATGGTATTTTTTGGATTTTGGGAAGTGGTTTATCCTAAAGTATGTGGCTATAATTTTTAGACATTTAGATGCTAATAATCATATTTTTTGGATATTGGTAATGGCATGCATAGATTCGGCACATTCATGCTCACTAAAACTGTAAATGGTACAATTCCTACCAAAAATATGGTTTTACTACTTAAAAGGGATTTATTTACACTTTTCACTTTTAAAATGAATACTTTCATAACGAGAATCGTACTATCTTAATGAATAAATTATAAGCATTTGAGACTAAATTTGATGTTTTAGAGATTTGACCGAGCTAAATTTTGGTCCACCATTTTGCTACTGCTATTTGCCTCGATCGAGGGGGATTCTGACCCGTTCTATGCTTTTATGATGATTTAGTCCTAGAGTTTACCTTAGGCAATGGATTTATAGACTTACACACTTTTAGCCACAGTTCTAGCCCGAGCATTTATATATATATATATGACAAAGGGTTTAGTCATAAACAGCTCTACCGTAGTTTTTAGCAGATAACCCCAATTTAGGTTTAATAGTACATCCTAACAGGGGACAACCATACTTGTTCAATTTATGTCTTTCAACTTGGATCCCATGAGGCGGACCTTGGAAAGTTTTAATATAAGAAGTAGGGACTCGTAGATCTTCCAGACGTAGAGCACACAGGGCTTTGAACCAAAACACATTACCTACAATGGAAGTAAACATGTTGGTAATGGAACCTTCTTCAAAAAGTTCTAAAGGGTAAGGTACATAAGCAATATATTGATCTTTTTCTCCAACAACACGCTCGATATGGTAGCATCGCCCTTTGTAACAATCAAGACTGGTAAGTCCATCGGTCCATGTAGTTGTCCATGTACCAGTAGAAGATTTGGCAGCTACCGCGGCTCCTGCTTCTTCAGGTGGAACTCCAGGTTGAGGAGTTACTTGGAATGTTGCCAATATATCAGTATCCTTGGTTTGGTACTCAGGAGTATAATAAGTCAATTTGTACTCTTTAACACTAGCTTTGAATCCAACACTTGCTTTAGTCTCTATTTGTGGTAACATAAATCCCTCCCTAAAACTCATGAATTAAGAATTCTCACAACAACAAGGTCTACTCGACACGAATTACGCGTTAATGAAACTTTTCACAGGAATCTTTCAGAAAATTTCCAACTAATACTAATATTATCAATTAATCAGAATGGTTGATTATTAGACCATGGTATTTGATTTTCCAAATACATCACTATTGTATACTCTTTCATATATATAGCGCAACCCAATTTTTATTTTTTACCTTTTTTTTAATAGAAATACCTAACTAACCTAAATAATAAGAACTTCCCCCTTGAGCAGCGGTGTAGGATCAGATCCCAAAGATAGTAAGTATTTTCTTTCTTATGAAAGAAAGTCTTTTTTCAAAGATTCTATATAAATTTATCTATGAAACCGAGATAGTTACCTTTCAGAAAATTCTACCAGTAGTAGAAATACCTATGCTTTATTCTTCTGAAGGTGGGAAAAAGATAAAACTAAATAAACGGATTATTCATCCAAATTTCAGTTTGAAACTCATGTAATTAACCTATTTTTGTTTTGGTTAACCCTAAAACTGGGATAGATCCATGAGAAATCTGATTAGATAGATATGGTATAGATCAAAATGGGACACCAAAAGAATTGACTGTTGAACCGTATGAGGTAAGAAATTCTCAAGTATGGTTCTAAGGGAAGGAATTGAACTACCTATTCCGGACGGGGAGAACAGGCCATTCAATAGGGAGATCTGAAATTGCAGAGGCTTGGTTCGATCAAGCCACTGAGTATTGGAAATAGGCTATAGCACTTACTCCTGGTAATTATATTGAAGCACATAATTGGTTGAAGATCACAAGACATTTGGAATATAAGGAGACCCTATTCATTTATCATCCTTTATTTAAAATTTAGATATTTGTTATAATTAATTGTCTGTTGGACTCATCAGATCATTTAACTAAAAAATGGATCATTCCTTTGCTTTTGGAAGACCCAATCACATAATTTCATTATCTCTCTTCTAAGCCTTCTATTTCACTTCTATATTCATTTGCTATTTTTTAGGAATAAAAAATACAAATAGAGGACAAAATAGACTTCTTTTTATTCTATTTAATTATTATTTATTTATATTAAATATTAAAATGAAAAAATTCAACTAAACAAAATTCTTATTAGTTATTAGTATTAAAACTAATAAAAGAAACCCTGAATCTCTAAATATATATATATATATA
>NC_061119.1:91065864-91075937 GCF_002878395.1 Capsicum annuum | reverse complement strand
AAGATAGAAAAGAGGGGTGAATGCTTTCTTTTTTGCCATTTTTTCATCTGTGAATTGTTAATCAACCCATCCGTCTATACGATCGAATATTTCTTACACATATGAGTTTTATACAAGGTATCAAACTTATGAATCTATTTTCTTTATGATTTTATGGTTAGTCTTTGAATCTAGAAAGAATACAGAAATAGGCTAAGAATTCACTTCGAATGAAGAAATTGAGAATATTGTTTCCTGATATATCAATTGGTCAAATTCAAAATCAAGTGTCTCCTTTCGATGAATGATCGAAAGAACCACTTTAAGTAATGAATATTGTTCAGATTTTGAGAAGAAAGAACTCCCTTGATATCAAAATATCCAATATTTTGAAAAAATTTCACTAATTACCCATAGTTAGGAATAGAATAATTGAGGGAAATATATTATGATGATTAAAAAAAAATGACTGGCAAAAGATAAATTGGCGAGTTCTCATTATTTAATTAAGAAATCCAATTGTTGGTCATTAAAGAATACAAAAGAAAGAATTTCCAATTTACAAGATATGATATATCTGGATCTAAAGTGTTAATTCCAACAAATATTGAACTAAAAAAAATTTCTTGATTTTGAAATGGTTTGCCATCTGAGATTAATCTATTATTTCGATTTGTTATTTGTTATTAAATTGTGTGGGTTTACATACGCATAAAGACCATAAAAAGAGTTTCGTTTTATGGTTCTTTCATATATGTTTTGTTTAATTGAATGAACGTTCTGATTCTCGATTTCTCAAAATACTTCAATTGGTACACACAAGAAATTAGGCTAATTCAACAACCTTTTGTTCAATTTCTCGTAGAGTCAAATTCTCATCAGTACGGGTTAAGGGAATGGACCCCTGTCCTAAGATGTCCATATAAAGAACACGACGAGCATAAATACCCTCTTTAACTTCTATCCTAACGGACTGAATATCTTTTATAAGGAATCAGAGGAATATTCGATGATTTTTTTCTGGAAATCCCCAACAAAAAATACAGACTATTCCTTCCTTTATATAAAATCGATCATAACCACTACCTACATTACAGAAAATTTTGCACCACAAATAAGAGCTAATAAAGAGACCCGCAATTCCATAGAAATACATCACGATTCCTTATGGAAAAAAAATGATTTACTGAGGTGGAAAAAAAGATAGCAAATTTTTACCAAGATAACTGGAAGTTCCAACTAATAAGAAGCCTAATGAACCAAAAAAAAAGATAAAGGCCCCGAAGAAATTACTTATTTTTCGAGGCATCACAATAAGTTCTATCCATATATGTTCGTATCGCCAAGTCATACTTTACCCGATGCATTTTATTAGAATTGAGATAATACCCCATAGAAATTTGACTTTAGTTTTTTGTTTCCGAAGTAACTCTTATCAACTAGCACTAGTTTGAGGTGAACTAGCACTAGTTTGATGTCAACCTTTAGGAGTAATTCATCAAATATGTTAAGTCTAAAATAATAACATACTCTTTATTTAATACGATCCCACTATACATATCGATATACATAGAGATTAACCGACTACATTTTAGCCATCCAGTCATCCTGATCTATTTGAAAATTACTAGAATGGATATATCCATATATCATGTTTCTGCAGGCACAAGAGTTTTTTCCTTTATGTTCGGTAGAAATCACATGTTATACTCTATTCCAATAAATAGATATTTGTTTTATGATACAAGTCCACGTTTTCAAAAAAACTTGATGAGTTTGGGTCCCAGTGGATCTAAACAATCTTATTTTCTTGAACATGAATAAATAAATAATCCATTGCAATTACCGGAAAGACTAGGCCTACTAACGGCACAAAAATAGATGGATGGTTCAAATTTGTCATAAAAGGGGTACCTCAATTTAATATATTGTATCTGTTATTATGTTATTATATTATTATATAAATAAAGATATCTTGTAATAATTAAATAATTATAATTAAATTAAGAATTTGAATTCTAATTTAGATAATATTTATTATTAATAGAATTTGAAATTCTTAGTATAGATCTAAGTATCTATATATATAAATCTAACTGAGTACATATAATAAGAATAAGTGAAAAGAATGTAGAACTAAATAAATGGACTTATTCATCTCTTACATGACAAAGGGTTCGGTCCAATTTGGACATCCATGTAGGAGGTACCAAACATACCCCATCATTGATTCGAGATCTTGATAAGGTGAATACCTAGTCTATTCAATGCTAGGCATAATGAGAGTAAAAGGACGTCAAAAAAATCTCTTTTCGTCATATGAACTTTAAGGTGTATGAAGTTTCATATTTGATTTTTTAAGCAGAAGCGATAGAGACTTCATTTAACTTAGGTTTATTTAGTCCAGAGACAGACCTACGTCAAGACAATCCCACCTTTGAAACACTTTGGTAATGCTCCCAAATAATGAATCAGAGCACATGGAGCCATTTCCTTATCTTTTTTTCTGTCAAGAAAAAAAATGGCAGACTAACTACTATAAATATCAGTTAATGAAAGAGACCAATGCAAAAAAATACATGTTGGGTCTTTGAAATAGTTTAGATCATTTTAATAATAATAATTTTGAACTGTTTTACCGAGAAGGTCTACGGTTCAAGTGCGTATAGCACTATAAAATAAAATAAAAATGAAAGAAAATTGTATAATTTTCATTTCTTCATTATTATTTCTAGCTTGTAACTAAGTGAAATTCAACTATTCCTCTAAGTTTACTCACGGTAATCGTTTAAGTTTAAGCAGATGAAAGAAAAAACACATATCAATGAATCCAATCGATATTTATTTTTTCAATTGCAGTTAAACAAACCAACTTTTCATCATTAATCTTTGGAGGCGAATTACATATTCATATCCACAATAAAAGAATTAGTGAGACCCCTTTCTTTTGATATCCCCAATCTTATTGAATTTTGAAAGTCAAATCATTTCATGGGCCTGGTGAAATGAAAAACTACGAAGAGAAATTCACATGTATTTAGGAAGGGACTGCTGCATTTGTGTACAAGCTAAAGTTTTTTGAAAAACTAATATCTTTGGTCACTTTCATTATCAAATAGGATTTTCCTTCATATACCTTACTTACCTCGACCTAGCGAAGCACAACACAAAAACGGTAGTCCTGTTTTTCTGTATTCAACCAAGAAAAACCCCTTCACTTGGATTCGAATCCTAATACTATTATTAAATAAAAATAAAATAATAAAAGGAATTTACCAACACAAGATCTTCTAAATCTTGAGATGGAAGTTCCTATACATTCTCTTCTATTTGATTACTTGTTCCATTCTAGATCACTAAATCACTAAGAAAAAAAATATTAAAATAAAGACCTCCTGATTCTATTTATCCTATTTATAGAAAAAAATAGAAATATTTAAAGAATTTCTAATTAAGGAAGAAAAATTAAAGAAGAACTAAGAGAATTAATTAAGTTAGAATTCCCCGTCTTTAGTTTAGAGAAATAAACAAGAGAAGGAGGAGAATTTGTATAAGAGTAATATATAGTTAGAAGGTTCTACTAACTAAATAAAATGGACATAAGTATAATGGAAATAAAATCGGATTCCAGTCGATGAATCTTGCAATGAGATATGCCCTACAATAAACCAATAAACAAAGCCAAACTATACGGTTCGACCAAAATGAATTCTTGTTTTGACTATTATAGTTATGGATGGCTTGACAATTCCAATTTGAATCGACCAATCAAATCCGGTATATTTTCCACGTTCATAGGAGTGTGTTTATATTTCTTCTTTACGAATATGATTTTTTGGGCATTTCTAATAATATACATCCTTGTTCCTATTTTGGCATTTTTCATTTCCAGAGTGTTAGCCCCGATTAGCAAAGGGCCGGAGAAACTTTCTACTTATAAATCGGGTATAGAACCAATGGGTGATGCTTGGTTATAATTTCGAATCCGTTATTATATGTTTTCTCTAGTTTTTGTTGTTTTTGATGTTGAAACAGTTTTTCTTTAGCCATGGGCAATGAGTTTCGACTTATTGGGTGTATCTGTATTTATAAAAGCTTTGATTTTCATGCTTAGCTTAATTATCGGTTTAGTTTATGCAAGGTGAAATGGGGAATTAGAATGGTCTTAGCTCCTGAATATTCAGACAATAAAAAGAAAAACGGAAAAAATAAGATTGAGACAATTATGAATTCCATTCAGTTTCCTTTACTTGATCGAACATCCCCAAATTCAGTTATTTCAACTACATTAAATGATCTTTCAAATTGGTCAAGACTCTCTAGTTTATGGTCGCTTCTCTATGGTACCAATTGTTGCTTCATTGAATTTACTTCACTAATAAGCTCACGCTTCGACTTTGATCGTTATGGACTAGTACCAAGATTGAGTCCTAGATAAGCGGATCTAATTTTAACGGCTGGAACAGTAACAATGAAAATGGCCCCCTCTTTAGTAAGATTATATGAGAAAATACTTGAACCAAAATATGTTATTGCTATAGGAGCCTGTACAATTACAGGAGAGATGTTCAGTACCGATTCTTATAGTACTGTTCGGTGAGTCGATAAGCTAATCCTTGTAGATGTATATTTGTCAGGTTGCCCACCTAAACCAGAAGCGGTTATAGATGCTATAACAAAACTTCATAAGAAAATATCTCGAGAACTCTATGAAGATCGAATTAGGTCTCAATGAGTGAATCAGTGTTTTACTACCAACCATAAGTTTCATGTTCGACGTAGTATTCATACAGAAAATTATGATCAAAGAGTTATTTATCAACCACCATCTACTTCAGAGATCCCAGGAAATCTTTTCCAAATACAAAAATTCAGTATCTTCCCCCAAATTAGTGAATTAGACAAGATTCCTTTGTCCAGAATAAGAAGTGGTGGGTCAATTTTCATAAATTTAATCATAAATATGAAATACTTATACAAATAAAAATGTGGGAGAGATAAAAAAGATGCAGGGTCGTTTGTCTGCTTGGCTAGTCAGGCATGGGCTAATTCATAGATCTTTGGGCTTTGATTACCAAGGAATAGAGACTTTACAAATAAAGCCCGAGGATTGGCATTCCATTGCCGTCATTTTTTATGTATATGGGTACAATTATCTTCCCTCTCAATGTGCCTATGATGAAGTGCCTGGCGGGCTGTTAGCTAGTGTGTATCATCTTACGAGAATAGAGGATGGTGTGGATCAACCAGAAGAGGTATGTATAAAAGTCTTTGCTTTCAAGAGGAATCCTAGAATTCCGTCTGTTTTTTGGGTTTGGAAAAGTGTGGATTTTCAAGAATGAGAATCATTTGATATGTTGGGAATCTCTTATGATAATCATCCACGCTTGAAATGTATCTTAATTCTTGAAAGTTGGATAGGATGACCCTTATGTAAGGATTATATTACCCCTAATTTTTGTGAAATACAAGATGCTCATTGAATGATAAGAAAGCTATTTCCACTTAGACAATTTAAGATATTCAAGGATTGCACATTCTGTTCTAGATTAGGCAGGTCTAATTTATGGAATTATCAATAGGCTAACAAAAAAATACAATTAAGGATTCATTTAATTCTCACATTTATTTGGAAGATACTTATTTCGGATGAGCCATACCAATAGGATGAACCAAATGAGTTCTACATCATGAACTTTGTACTGCACACATTACTTAGATGGGTTCTAGAAGGGCATATAGGAAGGGATAGAGAAATTCAGAATGAATAAATCGAATATGAAAGAAAAGACAAAGAAATGATAGAATATCGAAATCTATTTCTTGGGATCTGAACTGAATCTTGTCTATTTCAACCCCCCTAGATTCGAATTTTGAGCCATTCAACAATTAACCAATTTTACCTTTCGAATATATATTACGTATTCAACTTCGTTTGAACGAGAGGAGAAAAAAAGGAGGATATATAATCCAATTCTTTTTGATAATTTATCAAAGAAACTCTACCCATCTAGAACATATTATAGGGTATATCGTGCCAAACTGGATAAAGCTATTATTCTAATCTAGACTCTAAAAGAATATGTATGTTGATTCACATTAATTAATTAGAAATTAATTCTAGTGAAGAGAGACCCATACAAGGTTGGGACCAGTAACCAAGGATTTTTAGGGTTATACCAACCCAATTGGAACCTTGAATATGAGAATTTTCAGTCCCCGTTAACAGGAGGATTTATAGTCCTCTGGTCTTCCTAATTGGAACCGTTCGTTAACATGAGGATTTTTAGTTCTCTGCTTGTTACTTAGTTCTCTGATTGTTACTCTAATTTTATCGTAAAAAATTTGATCTTAACACCTAAATGGGTATTTATCAATAGGTCTTTGTCAATAGGTCTTTATCAATTAAAATGACAAAACTCAATTAAAAATTTTTATCAAAGCCGGAGAATTTCTTTGATCTTTAAAAAAATGACTTTGTAAGTTTCAGTATTGAGTAATGATATTGGTAATCATTCAACTAGGGATTCCTTACTCAAATATGTTCAGTTCTATATGTATCATATATATCACAAGGCTTAAGAGAAAGACATAAACGCTAAAATCCATTTCTAAAAGAATAGAGTGAATGAGAAAGATAAGTAATTTGGAAATATTAAGGAAAGGGGGTCGGAGAAATAGTTGGGGTTTGAAATAGTCTTTTTGGGGATAGAGGGACTTGAACCCTCATGATTTTAAAAGTCGATGGATTTTTCTCTAACTATAAATTTGATTGTTGCCGGTATTGACATGTAGAACGGGACTCTATCTTTATTCTCATCCGATTAATTAGTTCTTCAAAAGATCTATCAGACTATGGAGTGAATGATTTGATCAGGGATTCGGGTCGTCATTAATTATTTGATATAGTATTCAATACATATGTATATACGTTTATCCTTCACTTCATTATTTTTCTTTTTGAAGTTTCGATGTAAAGATTCCTCTACCAACATATTTAACTCCATTTGTTAGAATATCTTTCACTGAGTCAACCGTCCGTGGAAGCTTTTACTGGAGGGGGTGATCTTGGCCATGTGAATATCACTTACTCTTGTGTTTATCAGTGGTGGTATACAATCGGTTTACACACTAATCAAGATCTTTATACTGGCGCTCTTTTTCTATTATTTTTTTCTGCCATATCCTTAATAGAAGGTTGGTTACACCTACAACCGAAATGGAAACCGAGCATTTACAGGTTCAAAAATGTTGAATCTCATCTGAATCATCATTTGTCAGTACTTTTTGGCATAAGTTCCTTGGCTTGGACAGGGCATTTAGTCCATGTTGCTATTCCTACATCCAGAGGGGAGTACATTCTGTGGAATAATTTTTTAGATGTATTACTGAATCCCCAAGGGTTAGGCCCACTTTTTATAGGTTAATGGAATCTTTATGCTCAAAACACCAATTCAAGTAGTCATTTATTTGGTACCGCTCAAGGAGCGAGAACTGCCATTCTAACTCTTCTCGGGGGATTCCATCCACAAACGCAAAGTTTATGGTTGAATGATATTGCCCATCACCATTTAGATATTGCATTTATTTTTCTCATTGTTGGTCATATGTATAGAACCAATTTTGGGATTGGGCATAGTATGAAAGATCTTTTAGATGCACATATTCCTCTGGGGGGTGATTGGGGCGTGGACATAAGGGTCTTTATAACACAATCAACAATTTGCTTCATTTTCAATTAGGCCTTGCTCTAGCTTCTTTAGGGCTTATTACTTCTTTGGTAGCTCAACACATGTACTCTTTACCTGCTTATGCATTCATAGAACAGGACTTCACTACTCAAGTTGCATTATATACCCACCACCAATATATCGTAGGATTCATCATGACGGGAGCTTTTGCTCATTGAGCTATATTTTTCATTAGAGATTACAATCCGGAGCAAAATGAAGATAATGTATTGGAAAGAATATTAGATCATAAAGAAGCTATCATAGCTCATTTAAGTTGGGATAGCCTCTTTCTGGGATTTCATACCCTGGGATTTTATGTTCATAATGATGTCATACTTACCTTTGGCACTTCGGAGAAGCAAATCTTGATTGAACCTATATTTTATCAATGGTTACAATCCTCTCATAGTAAAACTTCATATGGGTTCAATGTACTTTTATCGTCAACGAGTTGCCCAGCATTTAATGCGGGTCGAAGCATCTGGTTGCCGAGTTGGTTAAATGTTGTTAATGAAAATAGTAATTTATTAATCTTAATAATAGGTGCTAGAGACTTTTTAGTTTATCATTCTATTGATCTTGGTTTACATACAACTACATTGATCTTAGTAAAAGGTGCTTTAGATGTACGTGGTTCCAAGTTAATGTCAGATAAAAAGGATTTCGGTCATAGTTTTCCGTGTGATGGCCCAGGATGAGGTGGTACTTGTGATATTTTAACATGGGACACATTTTATTTGGTAGTTTTTTGGATGTTAAATACTATTGGATGAGTTACTTTTTATTGGCATTGGAAGCACATCACATTATGGAAGGGTAATATTTCACAGTTTAATAAATCTTCCACTTATTTGATGGGTTGGTTAAGGGATTATTTATTGTTAAACTCTTCACAACTTATTAATGGATATAACCCTTTTGGTATGAATAGTTTATCGGTTTGGGCATGGATGTTCTTATTTGGACATCTTGTTTGGGCTACTAGATTTATGTTCTTAATTTCTTGGCGTGGATATTGGCAAGAATTGATTGAAACTTTAGCATGGGCTCATGAACGCACACCTTTGGCCAATTTGATTCGATGGAGAGATAAACCAGTGGCCCTTTCCATTGTACAAGCAAGATTGGTTGGATTAGCTAACTTTTTTTAGGTTATATATTCACTTATGCATCTTTCTTGATTGCCTCTACGTCAGGCAAATTTGGTTAATTAATGTGTGTATCCACGATAATCTCATGTCTTTCAATAGAGAGGGGGTCTACCTTCTTCTATTTCTACATCTAGGATTCAACTTTTATCATGGATACTAATAGGAATTCAACCATTATGGCAAGGAAAAGTTTGATTTAGAGGGAGAAAAAGAGGCAAAAATTGGAACAAAAATATCATTCGATTCGTCGATCCTCAAAAAAGAAATAAGCAAGGTTTTGTCGTTGAGTGACAAATGGGAAATTTATGGAAAGTTACAATCCGTACCACAGAATAGTGCACCTACACACCTTCATCGACATTGTTTTGTTTTATCAGAAGGCCAAGAGCTAACTATCAAGATTTTGGACTATCAGGACACATACTTCATAAAATAGTTCATGTGTGTTTGTTTCCAGGAGCAATAAGATCATGTTGGTAAGGATTAATGCTTTATTTTATTTCTATGGTCGCTGATCATAGAAGCCCCTTTACCATTCTGTATAAATGGGCTATTCTATTTGTACAGTTGTTGAACCGAACATATCTTTCTCATGTAAGATATGAATAAGTCCATTTATTTCCCCATTTGTCTTATATTCTATATATATATATATATATATATATATATATTATTGGACAGAGTTATTTGATAATAATGATGTTTATTGGAAATTCTAGATTGGGACCAAATAAGTGTATATGGGTATTCCCAAACCCCCTAGGGGCCCCTTCGTCTGTGAGACATCATGCTAGAGAAGAGAGGTCAATGTAGGTCTTGCCTTTGTGAGACATCAAATTGGAAAAGGTGTATACACTATGGTACTTTATTATAATTAGATATATTATGATAATATGGACTCACCTAGCATTCATCCTTGAATGCACATTGCCTATCACCAGTATACTTCTACATCTATCAGCCTTATATTGGTTGCATATGGATAGGTGATAAATATTATTTAGGGTGTGTTGTGTGTTGATTGGGCCTTCCAGGTTAATGGGCCAAGTCTAGGTATTGTTTGTTTGGGCTAGATGGTTACTTTATATTGCTATTGTTATTATAATTAGTTCGTGATAGGTTGTATATTGGATCGGTACTGATATTTGAGGTATAATTCTGATACCTTTCTTTATGGGTGATTTATTATGAATAATTATCTCATGTTTAG
>NC_061119.1:91006982-91062864 GCF_002878395.1 Capsicum annuum | reverse complement strand
TATATCTGTGTTATTTCTTTTATATATATATATATATATATATATATTTTACTTATCACATTTTCTTCTTTGCTCAGTCGACCTATAATACCTATTGAGTACAAGTGGATCATATTCAGTCCTATTATAATCTTACGGTGCAGATCCTAGCATGAGTACAACTCACAAATGTTGATTTATGTGATGGATTTTGTCATACTTAGAGGTACTGGCCCAGTTTAGGCTTTACAGAGTCGACTCCATGCCTCTTCTATCTATTAGTTGTCTTTACTCCTAGTTCATATATATATATATATATATAATTCTGGATATTGTATTAGATGCTCTTATGTTATGACACCAGATTATGGGATTGGATTTAAGGATTTTTTTTAATATTCTATTGTAATTAAAATTTGTGTTTGGCTCGACTTCGTTCTAAAAGTCTTTCCTGGATGTATTTGTTGTTTCCATTATCAGGCTAGGTGATTGGCTTACTTATCAAGGTTGTGACACTATAAGTGTCATTATGATTTATTTTTGGATTGTGACAGTAACTCTTGCCTCTATTTTCTGTGATAAGAGCATGTCTATGATTTTCAAGATTCTTTCTCATTGTCTTATTAAGTAGAAGAGCTGATGTGACATCTTTCAGCTCAATAGAGTCCCAACCATGCAAGATAGTTGTTGCTAGAGTACAGTAAGAATATGGCAAAGAGTTCAAGGGCCCAATCACTTTATCTTCTTCCTTGATCTTTACTCCGTGGTTATCCAACTATATGATCAGTCTATTAAGCATACTTAAATGTGAAAAAACAAGTTTTACCTTCACCCATATATAGGGCAAACAACTGCGTGTTTAGGTACAATTTATTTGTATATAGATTTTAACTTTTACCAAATATCATATGCAGTATCTTCATCAATGATGCTATTGATTACATCATCTGTTATGTGCAACTTTGTCACGAACCAAATCAGGGCCTGGTCATGATGGGTATCTCTAGTCCATCGAGGACCGGAGACTACCCCATTTTCCTAGCCAAATCCAAAACAATACAACTAACAGCGAATGAATTCAAAACATATAACAATATCAAGCTGAGTTTCGAACATATACCAAGATAATTAAGCAACTATCTTAGAGAAATCTAAGAACTTTAACATCCATTCCAATCCACAGTAATCTACAAAGTCTCTAATAACCAAGAGCAACCTAGTAGGTACATTCCCCCTACCATAGCCAAAATGAGTCTAAAAGGAATGGTCCAAAACATAAATGAAATAAGACCATGAAATTAGGGTCTTCCGAGGAATAGAAGCTCACCACTTCAATCTGACTCACGAGATATCTAGAAATCACCTATCACTGCATAGAAAAAGTAGAAGTGTCTACATTCCCTACATCGCGTGGGAATATAACGTTCTGATACGATTAGCGGGGTGAGCGCTAGCATGTAACTCAAGATAAGGATAAAATAATGTCAATTCAAAAGCTCATCCAAAATCTATGTACATGTTCATATAGATTTATACATACATGTTTATATAATATGCTGGGATAGGGAACAAGGTTTAGCATGAGATTTAAAACCATTAACCTGGACTGTGTAGCTCTCCCTGCTTAAAGAATCCCAGTGTATGTTAGTCGCACGAATCAGGAAAATCCAGGGATGAGCCAAGGTATTCCTTGACCCCAGCCAATCCAAAAAAATATATGTGTAAACCATGCACACAGTCATAAAGACCCCCACATCGGCAAACATGGTTTCTAGTATCGGTCCCCTTAGGACCTCCACCTTCCACGGCAAGCTACACAACCCCCTTTAAGTCTAGTAAAAACAAGTTTGACATAACCCTTCCTCCTAACCAAGGAGTTATCTGTTAAGCCATAAACCTCAAATTCCTCATACCATTACGCTTGCAAGCTTATAATAATGCCATACCAATTCCATCCACTTGGGAGAATGCCACGACCCCTTTTTTTTATTAAATCAAGTTAGGGGAATGCCACGACCCCTTTTTTTATTAAATCCAGTCTAAAATGAAAAACATGGCCAATAAGGCCTTCAAAATCCTTTTATCCATTTAACCATTTATGCAAAGCAATAGTTTAGGGAAATAAGATAAATAACGTGATTAACCATATTTAAAATCCAATTATGCAAGTGGGTTCCAAAAACAAAATCATCAATTTGGGGGAATACCTCAAAACCCATCCCATTCACCATGCTCATGCACCCCAACGAGTTTCAAACTACATAAATAAAACATGAATACTTGCATTAAAACCATGGAATTCAAATCAAGTAACAATCTTTCCAAGACCGTCAACCCAATTCAAAATCCATATCCAAATCCACATGAATAACCATTTAAACACATGTTTTAAGTAAAACAAGTATAAGAGGAGAGGTACATGCCTTAATGTATTAGGAATTATGGAGGGAAATACATGCCTTAATGTATTAGGAATTATGGAGGGAAATTAACTCTGAGCCCTAGATGATCAACCTTGAGAAACTCTAGGCTTGTTCTTGCTTTGAGGAATTTCAGAGAGAAGAATAGTGCTTATGTTATGATAATTTGATGATAATAGGACTACAAGAGTGTTTTAAGTCGTGGGATAGAATTTGGATGGGAGAAAAGACCGATATTCCCTTAGTGCGAATGTGTAGGAAAAATTATCCCCAGTCACTACGGGTCACGTCATGACTCATGACATTTGGGTGTGAGTCCTCTCCACGACTCATAGTTTGGGCAGATAAATAGTGCCTCCTCACTGTTTACCCTATGAGTCGTATCCTACGACTCATACATAGACCTTACAACTCGTTGGGTCCTAGTCGTAACCACAATAGTGATATTTGGCACCTACACCAATTTGAGTATGGAAAGCACCATCGACTCGTAAAGAGTCATTAAGACTCATGACATTCCAGTCATTGTCATAACAGACACATGGGAAAACCTCACTGGTCACCCTATGACTCGAATCCTGTAACCCATAAGGAGACCGTATGACTCATTGGGTGAGTTGTAGTCTAAGGAGTGAGCTCCAAACTCAAGAAATTCTCAAAGATAAAGATCTGGGGTGTTACACTAACCTTCCCCCTAGGATCATTCATCTCCGAATGAGGATTCAAGGCATCTATTAGCATGATTGCATGACAGACACACAACCATAATTCCTTTAACAAAGTCAGAAAACAAAGAGAGTAAGAAAACCGACACCTGAATCGCGATTATCCAATCCGAGGAACAAGAACGGATACTTGGACTTCACATTCTTTTCAAATTCCCAAGTAGATTCTTCAACCTTTTGGTTCCTCCATATAACCTTTACCGAAGCCACATCCTTAGTCCTCAAACAATGGGCTTATATATCAAAAGTCTACACCGGGATTTTCTGATAAGACAAGGAATTTGAAATACCGATATCCTTAATAGGCACCACTAAAAGAGCATTACCCACACATTTATTCAACATCAAAATATGGAAAATCGAGTGAACGGAACCCAAGCTCGAAGGCAAATCCAACTTATAAGAAACCTTCCCCACTCTCCTCAAAATCAAGTATTGATCAATATAATGGGGACTGAGCTTTCCCCTTTTCCCAAACCTTATCACTCCCTTTATAGGAGATACCTTCAAGAATGCCCAATCACCAACCTCAAACTCTCACTCTCTTCGCCTTACATCTGCATAGGACTTTTGGAAACTCTGAGGAGTCTTAAATTTATCTTGAATCTCCTTCACCTTATCCATGGCTTGGTAAACCAAGTTCGGACCAAACAAGCTAATCTCACTAACCTCAAAACAGCCGATAGGAGATCTATACCTCCTACCATAAAGAGCTTCAAAATAAGCCATCCCAAGACTAGAGTGATAACTATTATTATATCCAAATTCAATTAGAGCAATATGATCAACCTAACTACCATGAAAATCAATCAGACAGGCCCTTATCAGATCTACCAAAGTCAGAATAGTGTTCTCTACTTATCATCCATCAGAGGGTGGAATGTGGTACTAAGGTTCACCCGTGTGCCTAAGCATTGCTGAAACGAACACTAAAAGAGAGAAGAAAATTATGTACCTTGATCTGAAATGATGGAAACTAGAGCCCCATACAATTTGAATATTTCTAGAATAAACAACTTCGCATATTCCTCTCCAGTGTAAGTAGTCCTCATAAGTAAGAAGTGACCAAACTTAGTCATTCTACGTACGATAAACCAAATCGAATCATGATGATGCCAAGATCGCAGAAAACCAGTAATAAATTCCATGTTGATCACCTTCCACTTCCACTTAGGAAACACAACCTTTAGAGATATGTCGTCAGGCCTCAAGTGCTCAACCTTGACCTACTAACACACCAGACAGTTAGTCATAAAGTTAGCCATATCTCTCTTCATGTTGTTCCACTAATAAATCTCCTTTAAGTCATGATACATCTTTGTTGAGTTTGGATGAACTATATACCTCGACTCATAAGCCTCAACCAAAACTCTTTTCTGTAGCCCATTAACATCAGGAACACACAATCTACCTTGGTACCTCAAGATACCATCTCCACCAATATCAAATGCCATGCCCTTCTGCTAACCCACATCATCCTTAATCTGCATCAAGATAGGGTCCAAACCCTATTTCTACTTTACCTCTGCACCATGAGATGACTTCACCACCTCCTGCACAATTACAACACCATCCTAAGAAACCAAAAGATGAATTCCAACATTAAACAATTAGTGAATGTCCTTCACCAATCCTCACTTCTCTTTATACACATGAGGCAAGCTACCCATGGACAACCTGCTAAAAGCATCAGCAACCACATTACCCTTACCTGAATGGTAATGAAGACTCATATCACAGTCCTTGAGCAAATGAAGCTATCTCTTTTGCCTGAGATTCAACTTCTTATGGGTGAACATATCCTGTAAGATTTTATGATCTGAATAGATATCAACATTAACCTATACAAGTAATGATACCAAATCTTCAAAGCAAATACAACAGCCGCCAACTCTAAGTGATGAGTCGGATAATTCCTTTCATGAACTTTCACCTACCTAGAAGCATAGGCAACAACTTTACTATGTTGTATCAAGACGCAGCCTAGTCCCACATACAATGTATCATAGTAAAAAAAACCCATCAGTACCCTCGGTCAGGGTTAAAATTAGAGCAAAAGTTAACTTATTCTTCAACTTCTCAAAGCTACTCACGCAAGCATCAGACCACAGAAACTTTACCTTTTTTTAGTTAACTTAGTCAATGAAGTAGTAAAAACCGGCTAAACAAAAGAAGCTCTGAATATCAGTTAGAGTCGTGGGCCTAGGCTACTTCTTAACTGCCTTAACATTTGTCGATCTACCATGATCCCCTCACTAAACACAACATGACCCAAAAAGGTCACAATATTCAACCAAAACTCACACTTCAAAACTTGGCATATAATTGTTGATCCTTTAAAGTTTAAAACACTACTCAGAGGTATTCGGCATGGTCTTCCTCACTGTTAATATACCAAGATGTCATCAATAAACTTGATCATGAATAAATCTAAGAACTACCTAAATACTTGGTTCATAAAGTCTATAAATTCAGCTGAAGCATTAGTCGATCCGAATGGCATCACCAAAAACTCATAACGACCATATCGAATTCAAAAGACAGTCTTAGGGATATTCGTCTCCCTAATCTTCAACTAATGATAACCCAAACAAAGATCAATCTTAGAAAAATATCTAGCACCCTGAAGCTGGTCAAAGAGGTCATCTATCTTAGGAAGAGAATACTAGTTCTTCACCATCAAATTATTCAGTTATCGATAATTTATATATACCAAAAGGGAGCCATCCTTTTTATGCATCAAAAGCATGAGATAACCCCACACAGACATACTGGGATGGATGAAACCCTTATCAAGAAGAACGTTTAACTGCTCTTTAAGTTTTTTCAACTCAGTCAGAGCCATTCTATAAGAAGGAATAGAGATAGGACAAGTATTTGGTAGAAGATCAATCCTAAAGTCTATTTCTCTATTGGGAGGAATACCAGGAAGATCATCGAAAAACACTTCAGGAAATTCATTAACAGCAGGGACAGATTGTTGAGAGGGAACCTCATAACTAGAATCTTTAACCCAAACTAAATGGTATAGATACCCCTTGGAAATCAGCTTTCGAGCTCTAAGATAAGAAATAAACCATCCCTTAGGACCTAAGGAAATTCCCTCCCATTTAATTATAGGTTCATTGGGGAATTGAAAATTGACGTTATAGGTTCGAAAATCTTGAAAATCATAACACAAATTGAGCCAATCAATCCCCAAGATCACATCAAAATCTACTATGTCCAATTCATCAGATCCACTAATATCTCTCTATCACCAATAGATACCACACAACCCCTATAGACTATTCTAGACCTAATAGAATCACCCACCAGGGTTGATACAAAGAGGGAATTAGAAATACTCTCAGGACTGACACCAAAATGAACAGCCACATAAGAGGTTGCATAAGAAAGGGTAGACCCTCAATCAAGTAAACAGTACACATCACGAGAGAAAAGTTGTAACATACCAGTGATAATATTAGGAGACACCTTAAACTCTTGATGGGTGGCAAAAGTATAAAGATGGTTCTAACCAGTATTGGTACTAGAAGTAGCGCCCTTTGGGGCAGGAGCCAAAGAAGTAGAAACCCAAACCTTATTAGCTCCAGTAGCAACATTTGCTGATGGATAGTTCCTCTGAAAATAGAAAGGATGGCCATATTTAAAACATAGATTCCTCCTCTCATCATAATAACCATGGTGCAATAATCTACAAAATCTGTAAGGAAGATAAGGTAGGGATGACTGAGCTCCACTAGCCTGTGTCTGGGTACCTTATATCTAAAACCTACTGTCAGCCTAAAATTGATAACCATTAGACATCTTAGGATAAGGAGCACTAGCCATAGAATAAAAACCAAAATTTCCCTATGCATTCTTCTTTCCCTACTATCTACCATCTCTATGACTGTTCTGCTAGCCTCTACCCTACTCTAAATATCTGAATTTCTTACTTTGCTTCTATTCTTCTCTATCTGTTTCTTTTTTTTATCTTCAACTTGTTATATGTAAACCACCAACCTAGAGATATCCATATTATTGTTCAATACAGTATCCTTACACTTCAATACTAGGTCCTAAGACAAACCTGAAGTAAACTTCCTCATTCTTATCCTCATACTAGATACCAACTCTAGAGCAAAGTGAGACAGATGGTGGAATTTCAAAGCATAATCTTTCACACTCATCTTGTCCTACCTCAGATTCACAAAATCCTTAGCTTTAGCTTTCTACAACTTCTAAGGAAAGAAACAACAAAGGAAAGCACCTAAAAACTCCTCCCATGTATCTTGCTCAGAATCATCACCCCTTGACTTCTCCAATTCTTTATACCACTGATATGCCATATCCTTCAACTAATATGCAACAAACTCCACACCCACTACATCAGTACCATGCATTACCCTTAATATCTTCTACATCTCATCCACAAACTCGTGAGGATCCTCCTCAACCTTAGAGCCTATGAAGGTTGGGGGATTTAACATCATGAACTGGCCAACTTTAGTGGCCTCAGAAGATAAAGCAATAGAACCAACACAATTAAGCTGACGATACTGAGAAGTCACCAACTAAGTTAGCAGATAAATAGATCAATCAAATTCAGCATTAAAAATGTCTTTTTGAGGTGGTGGGGCATGAACATCATCAGCCGAGAAGCACAAGGAGGACTAGTAGGGAGCGATGGAACTCTACGTGGGTAGTCAGGAGTAGTGGCCGACCCTATACTAGTTTTGTACTCCATAAGTAGGACAAGTTCTATCCATGTTATCTTCTGATAGGATAGAAGAGTTTCCATAAGCATCAGATCTTTGAAAATGCATGATCTAAAATGTAAACAAATGGAATTAGAGGAGCTTTCAAGACCTTAGACTCTATAGCCCAAAAAATAGATCAAAAGAAAGGAAAACATTCTTAAGTGACTCATAGCCTCTCCCTTATAAGTGTGGCACGCTACCTACCCATAAAAGAGACTCTACTTGATATCAATTTTTGGACACCTAATGACCATGAACCTACACTCTGATACCAAGATTATCACAACCCAAACTAGGGCCTAGTTGTGATGGGTATCTCAAGTCCATCAAGGACCAAAGACCACCACTTTGTCTAGACAAATTGAACATAATACAACTAGCATCAGATGTATTCTAAACATATAACAAGATAAAGTAGAGCTCCAAAAATATAACAAGATAGTTAAGAAACTAGCTCAGAGAGAAATCTCAGAACTTTAACATCAATCCCAATCCATAGTAATCCACAAAGCCTCTAATAACCAAGAGCAACCTAAGTTGGGACATTCCCCCGACCATAGCCAAAATGAGTCCAAAAGGAATAGTCCAAAACATGAATGAAACAAGACCATGAAATGAGGGTCTTCTGGAGAATGAAAGCTCACTACCTCAAGCTGAGTCACGAGCTATCCATAAATAACCTATCACTATGTAGAGAAAGTAGAAGTGGCTCTGTTCCCGGCATCGCATGGGGATACAACGTCCAAAGATGGTTAGTGGGGTGAGCACTAGCATGTAACTCAAGATAAATATAAAATAATGTGAATTCAAAATCCAGTCCAAACTCAATGTACATGTTTGCATACATGCATACATATTTATTTATTTAAGATAC
The DNA here is from genome assembly GCF_002878395.1 of Capsicum annuum. Taxonomy (NCBI): domain Eukaryota; kingdom Viridiplantae; phylum Streptophyta; class Magnoliopsida; order Solanales; family Solanaceae; genus Capsicum; species Capsicum annuum. The sequence continues at coordinate 91,054,121 of NC_061119.1, read as the reverse complement.
TGGGATAAGGAACTAGTTTTAGAATGAGATTTAAAACCATTGACTTGGACTATGTATCTCTAACCGTCCTAAGGGCACCTGCGGGCTACATAGGTTTAGCTCTCTCTACTGAGAGTTTCCCACTGCGTGTTAGCCGAACGAACAAATAAAATCCAATAATGAGCTAGGGAATACCTCAACCCCATCCAATCCAAAATATATATAAGCCTAAACATACACACGGCCATAAAAAATGCCACGTCAACAAATATGGTTTCCAATAGCGATCCCCCTAGGACCTTTACCTTCCATGGAAAACTACATAACTCTTTATAAGCCTAATTAAAATAATTTTCACGTAACCCATCCTTTTAACCAAGAAGTTATTTGTTAATCCATCAATCACAGGTATCCTCATACCTTCATGCTTGCAAGCTTATAATAATGCTATACCAATTCCATCTAGTTGGGAGAATGAAACAACCCCCTTTGTTTATTAAATCAAGTTGGGGGAATGCCACAGCCCCTTGTATTAATTAAATCCAGTTTAAAATAAAAAAACATGGACAACAAGGCCTTCAAAGCCCTTTTTATCCATTTAACCATTTATGCAATGCAATAGTTTAGGGAAATAAGCCAAATCATGCAATAGTTTAGGGAAATAAGACAAATCATGTGACTAACTATGTTTCAAATCTAATTATGCAAGTGGATTAAGGGAACAAAATTTCCAAACTACAATCATCAGTTTGGGGGTATACCTCGACCCCCATCCCATTCACCATACCCATGCACCCCAATGGGTTTCAAAATACATAAATAAAACTTGAACACTTGTATTAAAACCATGGGAATTCAAATCAAGTAACAATCCTTCCAAGACCCTCAACCCAATTAAAAATCCATACTTAAATCTACATGAATAATGATTTAAACATATGTTTTAAGTAAAACAAGTTTAAAGGGAGAGGTACATGCCCAAAAGTATTAGGAATTAAGAAGGGAAATCAACCTCTGAGCCCTAGATAATCAACCTTGAAAAATTGTAGCCTTGTTCTTGCTTTGAGGAATTTGAGAGAGAAGAATAGTTATTATGTTATGATAATTTGTTGATAGTAGGGCTATAAGAGTGTTTTAAGTCATGGGATATAAGTTGGATGGGAGAAAAGACTGATTTAACCATAATGAGAATGTGGAGAAAAAATTATTCCCAATTGTTATGGTCACGTCACGACTCGTGATACTTGGGTACGAGTCTTTGCCATGACTCATAGTCCGAGCAGAGACATGGGAACTCCTTATTGTGTACCCTACGTATTGTACTAAATGACTCATAGTTTGGGCTAGGGCAATAACTATATTGGTTTTCTATTCTTGTTCGATACAGTGCTAGGCTTTTAAGGCCTTCTCAGAGTCTAATGCACCCTAAAATTAGTCCAATCGCTATTGAATCTCTTTACAATGACACTAAATCTAGATCCCTTTACATCGCTTGACAAATAAACATAAGCAACAACCAATATTAAATCTTAACAAGGTATCAGAATCATATTCATGTCCCTCAGCCTTATCATTTTGGAGCTACAAAACTTAAATGTAAAATTCAGATATCTTGCTTGAATAATCTATGACTAATCGATAAAAACAACATTCACAAAATCAGTGTACTCTATGTGTGTTTCCACGATAACATTATCAGTAATACATACCTCCCATATATGAAGTGATTCCATCTGCATGTAGCTTATTCCTCTGAACCCATATTTACTGTAACCTCTTATGATGGTTGGGAAAAAGTTAAAAACCTTTCAATTCCTTATATCTACGAAGAAGAGGAAAAAAATTAATGTCACAGAAAGAAATTATCCATTTGTTGCAACAGATGTAGAGTCTATTGCATCAGATGAGGAGTCTGTTGTATCAGATGAGGAGTCTATTACATCAGATATGGAGTCTGATACAACAGATATGGAGTCTATTACAACAGATATGGAGTTTATTGGAATACATCAAACCAGCCTTGCAGGTGGTTTGCTTTATTCTAATAATTTTTCCGTCTATTGCAACATCAGCAACAGCGTAAACTACAAAGAAACAACCAATAAAAAACATCTACAAGAAAGAAAATAACAATATTTGTTCCACAAACATCATCAATAACAAAGAAGCAACATCCTATGTTCCAACACCATCAACAACACCACAAGTTCCAACAACATCAACCCCACCAACAACATCAATAATAGTTTCAACAATAAAGAAACAAACAAAATACATACAGAAAAATGATACTGCCAACAAGGCTTTTAAATTTCTCCCAATAGAATACTTTATTGCATATTGTAATAAAAATTCTCTGTTCGTTTATTCAACAATTAAAATTTCCTTCAAATTTTTTAAATAAATATGATATGGGTAAATTGTACTAAATAAAAAAAATAGTTATAAATAACTTGCAAAAAAAACGAGAATAAAAGATCAATAGTGAACCATATCTTAATGTCAAAAGGGGATCAAAATATTAATTTCAATTGGGGTATATAAGATATTGATCGATTTAGATCTGAAAGGATATTTATGAGAAAGAGGAGAAAAAAATAGGTTATGATAACTCTAAACAGGAGAGAAAGAAAAAAATGAGAGACAGATAAAATAAATTTAAGGTTAAAGGAGAGATGATGTAATTCTAATTTCTAGATGTACTACCCTTAATATTAAATGACTAAACACAGTGTATTTATTTAAATTTATATTTTCAAAGCATAATTAATATGACCAATTTGGTAAATTAAACCCCAAATTAATAGTAATATATTTTCTTAATTGGTATGCCAAGTCAATAGGGATCAACTAATATGAAATGAAATAGAGGAAGTATTAGGGGTTTCAATATTCATTAATTAATACTATTCATTAATAATTTGAGGGGAACGAGGAAGAAAATGGGTGACATTAAAAAAACAAGACAAGACTACTCAATGTTATTTTTGAGTTATCCAAGAAATATTTTTTACCGCCTTTAGTAGTACTACTTTATCTACTCAGACAGAAGGTTGCTTTTAAATTAACAAAAAAAAAAGATTTTCAAACAGATATGTCGTCTGTTGCAACAGAGATAAATATATTTTTGAAAAATCCCAACAACTCAGTCATCTGTGACAACAGATGCAAATTTTCATTTGATAACCAAATCAGATATGTCATCTGTTACAACAGATATCAATATCTGTTTAATAATTTTCAATAGCTCAGTTATCTATTACAACAGATGCAAATGTCTATTTGATAATTAAATCATATATGTCATCCATTGCAACAGATATGATTATCTGTTTAAAAATATCCAACAGCTAAGTTGTTTGTTGCAACATATTTCATTGCAATTTATTTAGGTGGAACTAGGGATGAATGAATGAGCTCACAGAGTCAACAACAACTTTAATTGACTCGTTGCATTTGGATGGTATTGGTATTGCGTTCATCCCAATCTGAGTCGTTGATCGATCACTCTAAGTTGAAATGGGTTCTTATTAACTTAATGTTAAGATTAATAATAGTACCTACATTGATTTAGGTGGAACTAATGGCAAATGAATGAGCTCACAGGGTCAACAACAACTTTAATTGAGTCGTTGCATTTGCATGGTGTTGGTATTGCGTTCATCCCGATCCAAGTTGTCGATCGTTCACTCTGAGTTGAAATGAGTTCTCATTAACTTAATGTTAAGATTAATAATAGTACCTACATTAATTTATGTGGAACTAGGAATGAATAAATGAGCTTACAGGGTCAATAACAACTTCAATTGAGTTGTTGCATTTTCATTGAGTTGGTATTGCATTCATTCCGACCCGAGTAGTCGATCGATCACTTCGAGTTGAAATGAGTTCTCATTAACTTAATGTTAAAATTAATAATAGTACCTATATTGATTTAGGTGGAACTAGGGATGAATGAATAAGCTCACAGGGCCAACAACAACTTCAAATAAGTCATTGTATTTGCATGGGGTTGGTATTGCATTCCTGCTGACCCGAGTCGTCAATCGATCACTCTGAATTGAAATGAGTTCTCATTAAATTAATATTTTAAAAACTATATCTTTTGAAATTTTAAAAATTAATTAAGATCAATTCGGACCAAATTAACAATTTCAAAACTTGTTATTCTTTTCCAAAATTATAAATCAACCCATACAAATCATCCATTTGCGGGAAAAACTTTTTCTCTTTTTGAATCTCAAGTTCTCGCTCCTCTCTCTCTCTCTCTTAATAATACAGATAACAACTACTCAATATTTTGCTCAACCCTTCAAAATAAATTGATTTTCTTCCAATTTCTGACCACATAGTTGTTATTTTCGACTTCATTCTTGTTTGTATTCATCATTTTCTCTATCTTCGCAGGTAATAGAGTTTGAGAAGAGTTTTACATTTGTTCTTTATTCTAAAAATTAGGGCTTTTTAGTTAATGATAAAAAGAAGCTTTTAGTTGTATTATCTTTGAGAATGGGTTAACAATTTTGTGTTTTGACGCTAAAAAAGTAGGAAGCACTCAAGAAAACCCTAGTTTTTGTCTATGTGTTTTGTTGGCTGTCGTGGTATTTTTGGATTATGTTTGTGGTGTTTTTGGTGGATGTTGTTTTTGGTGTTGGTATTTGTGTTTTTGGTGGTGGTGTCGATGGTCTTGGTGTTGATATTGGTGGCATTGATGGTGGTCTTGATGGCATTGGTGGTGGTCTTGGTGGCATTGGTGGTGGCATTGTTTGTGGTGTTGGTGGTCCATCTATTGCAATAGGTGGGATATCTGTTGCGAGATATTAAATAGGTCTTCAAACAGATTCCCCATCTGTTCTAACTAATGGCTTATCCGTTGGAGTATTTTTTTCGTAATGTGGCGTAGAATAATTTATTGAAATTTACCTTACCTTTTTTGTTAAAAATAATTATACAGACATTAAATGCAATGTATTTTTTGTTTTTCTATTATTTGTAGTTAAAAGATGTCTCCCGAAAGAAAAGAAATTGAAAGTGGAGAAAGTGGATCAACTTCTGATCACCAAACAAAAAAGGCTAGAGTACAGATAGATTCAGAAGAACTTCCAGAACAATCTCAGTCAGGGCAAAATAAAGCTAAGGAAAGTGATAACTCCTCCTCACGAATAGGGCATGAAATAATATCGAAATCCCACTATGATTCTGTCAAAACCATTAGTATTGACAAGTTTTGAGTTGTGATGCCGATCAATAGCCCTAACACAGTATTTGGTGATCTTGTACTTAAATGTCAGTTAGAAAAACCTTTTGACGAACTTAGGAGTATTATGAAGAATGAAAACATAGATGGATTTTTTAAGAAGAACTACTTTGCATGCTTTCTCGAGCTATCTTAAGACCGCACTCTCTGTTTTCCAATGAGCATGGTATATGGCCTTCTCAAGAGTAGGATCAAGTATACGGGGAAGGAGGAAAGAAAATAGATGGATGAAGTTTGGATGAACTACTGTGGCATATCGGTTTGTTTTGGATTGAAAGAGTTTTCCATAGTGACGGGCTTGAGATGCGACCGTCCAGAAGAACCTCTCATCACGGAAACACCCCACAAAGGATCTAGTAAATACAAGGTAAAAAAAGATGGGTTGTTGGGCATTGTTAGACTTAGTAGCTACAAAGCGGTGGATTTGATGCAAATATCGGGGATAAAGACATACCAAAGCACTACAGGGAGAAATTGTGCTTAGTTTGGTTTGTCCATTCCATTTTAATGGCAAGAGACGTCAGGAAAGTCATAGAAGATGATTTATTGACGTTTACTGATGATTTTGACAAATTCAATGACTATCCTTGGAGATATGACAGCTACTTCTTAACTGTCGAATATTTACTGACAAAGCTATCCACAGGGACGATCATATTATACGGCTTTCCCTGGGATTTCATGGTAAAATTGATCACTATTTTTACTCATCCATTAATTTATAATGACTGTATACTAATTATTACTTTTTTCTTCTTGCTTCATGTTTACATTTTTCATGCTTGGAGATGTGAAGCCATTTCTCCCCTCCGAAAGCAGTTCAAGGATTACCCAGATGAGGTTTATCATCCAAGGATCCTTAGGTGGTTGGCGGCTGTAAAGGCAGGCAAAAAAATATTAAAGAGCAGGACGTTGATCTATTTAACCCTCCGGATGATGCATTACATCTTCTTTCAACTAAAATAATTTTTCTCAAAGAAAGATATTGAAACAGATGTTCCATCTGTTGCGGCAATGATTCATCTGTTGCAACAGATTACCCATCAACTGCTTTCGGAGCAATATATGGGTAATCTGCTATGACAGACAATCCATATTTCACAACAGGTTAACCATCTATTGCTCTGGTTTTCTGAACTCGTCTCAAAGGATTACCTATCTGATGCAAATTATGCAACAGATGTATAATCTGATGTAATATACTATCAATCTATTACGATATACAGATCAGGTGTTACGGCAGCTAGATCATCTGTTGCATAAGTTGGCTATGTTAATATCCATGTAACCCAACTAACTACAAATTATTATTATATGATTTAAATGCCTCCTGTCTTTTTTATAAGTTATGTATCCTTGGATCGTGCCTACCAATGATGAGCTGGGGATGACTTCTTTTCTTACTCTGGGTCTTGTTGATACAAAAAAAAGACCCAACGGTGGAGTTAATAAAGAAGGAATTGGCTGGAGAAACATCCATAAGAAGAGAAGTTAGGTAAGGACTGCCTAATGTTGAAGCTCTTCACGACCAACCTCAAACTGCAACAGATCTGGGTGCTTCTTCTAGGGATGTTACTAGTGGAGTTATTCGTGATGGTGCCAGCCATCCTACTACTACTAGTCATGATTATGAGCATGCTTAGCAAAAAATAAATACTTTTAAAAATACCCCTTACACAGTTCCCTCTCACCCTTACACCGGTCCCTCCCACCCTTGCAGCAGTCCCTCTCACCCCTCATTTTATATGTAGTGGCAGTAATTTTTATGTCTGTGGATAGTTAAATTTTTATAGTGCAATAGATAGTCTATCTGTTGTAACATATATAATACCTGTTGTGATAGATTGATTATATGGTGGAGTAGGTTGGTCATCCATTTCATTAATAGATATTTTTCGATTTGTCTGTCACAACAGATATTTGTTGTAACATATAATCTATCTGTTGCAGCTGATAGATAATCTATTGCAATAAATCAAGAAAGTAGGAAGACCTGTTATATAATTTCCAGTAGATGACCTAACTAAATGGTTGGAGCCCGTGTATAAAGAAGAATATGCACAAAGATGGAGACGAACACGATAATAATTTTTTATTTCAAGCCACCTCACTTTACATGTAGTGGCAATAATTTCTCTGTCTGGCAAAAGTTAAATTTTTATAATGCAATAGATTATATATCTGTTGTGTTAGATATAGTACCTGTTGTGATAGATTAATTATTAGTTGGAATAGGTTGGTCATCTGTTGCATTAAGCAGATGTTCCCAATCTGTCTGTCACAACAGATATACAATCTGTTGTAATATATAATCTCTCCATTAAAACTAATCGGTAATCTGTTGGAGCTAACCAAAAAAGTAGGAAGACCTGTTATATAATTTCCAGCAGATGACCTACGTGTTGCATCTCATGTTGCAACGTATGTCTAAATCTGTTTGATAAGATATGTCAACGTATGTCTAAATCTGTTTGATAAGATATGTCGTCTGTTGTAGAAGATGTATTATCTATTGCTATATTTAAATTTAGTATTTCATTTCAATTATCATGTTCAAAACTAAGGATTCAATTATATTCATAGACAGCATAAAATAAATCAAAGCCTTCGAAAATTACATGAAATAAATGAAATGTAAAAAAATCATTATGGACACAAATGATCTACCCAACAAATAAATCAATAAGTTAAATCGAGGAGGATAGGCTATTATATTGACAGACTCAAGCTATAAAGATCTAATCAATATGGATAAGTTGTTCTTCATCCAGTATTACGGAATTTGGCTTTGGTCGTTGTGGATCTTTAGTGCCAATTGCGTACGGCTTCTGCACTTTTGATTCTCCATCTTTCCATAAAAGAGCAGCATATCTTTTTTGGAGTAATCCAGCATCAAATCCACCATTTGGTACTTATAATCCATCACTCAAATACTCAGTGTAAGTGGCATCAAAAGGACTGTAATTCCTGCATTTTAAAAAACAGATAATCAATATCTTGCAGTTCATGCAAGCGTTGTGAAATTTATGAAATGAAACTAAATTATGACACTTATATTTACGGGCTACCAATAGTTTGTTGAACGATTCCTTCAATACATTGTACATCTAATGGATTACCTATTTTATCCCGATATGCTTCAATTATTGATCAATCAGTACGAACCTTTTGGTATAAAAAGCCACTCATATCAAGGTAAGTAGAAAATATTTTAGCCAGCTTTTGTATCTCAGACGAAGGCCCGAAATGGCTCCTTCACGACATCAAGTCATAAACTCATATGCACCTCTCTTTTAGAATGACGACAGCCAAAACCCAATGGAATTCACCATAATTTATTGGAATGTACAGTTCGTCGACCAAATACCAAGGTAAGCCAGCCGAAATGCTAAAACCTTTGATGATGTTGATTAAGAATTCCTCATTTGAGGAAACTTCCGGCTATTGTTGACAATACCTATCATAGGCATTATTAATGTAAACTTTGTACAAATAATTATCCTGCGTGTATCTGTATTGTTCTTGTGTTTGCAACTTGGCCTTCTTTTAGAGGTAGTAAAAAATAACATTGATGTGTTGCACATATTATCAAACATTTAGGATTACATAACAAAAAAATTAATACACAGATGTAATTAAATAAAATATTAATTAATAGTAATATGTATGGAATTTAAACCTCATCATTCTAGAAAGTTTGGGGTTGTGACATCAAATAAAACCAATTCTTCGTTCTGGGATGTGCAACAACAAAATCGAACATATCAAAGCCAAGACTCGATTTGTTCACTTTGTATCATTCATCATTTTATTCTCTACATGATTATTTATATGTGTTAATGTCACGTTCTTACAAAAAGAATCGTATAAACCAATATCTTCTAAAATTGATTTATGTATTTGCCGGCATGATGCTTTAACAGTCCACAGCAATCCATTCTAAATAGTCGTTGATCAACTGTGTTAGTATTTTTGGAGCCTCATCCAAGATGTTGAACCCTTCAAATGGGTAATTCTTCTATTCTCCCGAACTGACAGGCTCTACTTTTTCTTCTTTTTTGGAAACAGTTGATAGATTATAAACTGTGATAGTTCATTTGTTGTCTCAAATAAGGAATGGCTTCAAATGTCCAAGACTATAACATAACACCAATAAATCAAAAGTATTATTGAATAAAAAAATGATGAATCATATTATGATAAAAGAAATATTTACCATGAAAGCCTATGAAAAGCCATATAAGTTGACTGTGTTTGGCGTCAGCGGAATCGACAAATATTGGACAGTCATTTTGAAGCTTTTATAACCCTAAGGATAGTTGTTAAATGCCTCAAGATCCTCAGAGAGATTTATTAAAATGGGGATTATGTTGTTGTTAACGTCTCTTGCCCAAAGAATATTATGTACAAACCAAACCAAGAACAATGATTGTTTGTGCTTCTTTGAGAGTCCTTTACCTTTCAACGTTTCTATCAAATTTTTGTTTTTGAAGCTTGGACCAACAATGGACACCAGGTCCTCACAATCACTCGACTTGCCTTTACCTTTTTTGGGTGTTTGGGTTTCTTTTTTTTTGGGTCAGAGTAGGTATAACTTGAGAAGGAGAAGGAGTATAACATTTTAGTCTAATAACTATGGAAAACTTCTTCCAACCAAAACAAATACGTACGCCACAGTAATTTATCCATACCTCATCCATCTTGTCTTTGTTTTCATACATAAACCTATGCTTGAGAAGATCGTGTACCATTTTTATCTGGAAACGAGCATAGTTGTCCTCCAGCAAATTAAGATATTGCCCAAAAGCAGCTTTCCCTGAAATAAGCATCCAATTTTTATTCTTAGAGTATTTTTCTGAAGGTGTCGAAAGATTTTCCCATGGATGACTTAACCATGAAATCACCCGTTAAATCTGTGGCACCATCGCACTGCATTCTTATAAGATAATGATCAATGCTGAAGGTTGTGACCAACTCTTCGGTGGAAGGGCTATTAGTATTTGGATGATCTCTTTTGAGGCATTCCTCTTCCCCGTCTTCATTATCTTCTGCCCCTGATTAAGATAAAGCTTGTAAAGAAAGCTCATAGAGTGGTGGATGTAGCCGACCTGCTGCACTTGTTCCTTTACTTGGACTTGATTCGGTTTCTTTTTTTGTTGGAGCCATTTTATCTTAAATCAACAGGAACATAAAATAGATTATAATTGATTAATGCATCATTAAAAAAAGATAATAGTAAATCTAACATGCACAATGGTAAATAAAATAGTTCCAGCAGACAACACGTCTGTTGCACCAGGTATGTTATCTGTTGCAATATATAATCGACCTGTTGCAATGAATGAGTAAATCGTTGGAAACAATAAAAGTAGATCTCTAATCTGTCCAACCCAGATGCAACGAATGAGTAAACCGTTGGAAATAATAAAAATAGATCACTAATTTGTTGCACCAGGTATGTTATTTGATGAAACATATAACCAACCGTTGAAACAGATGAGTAAACCATTGAAAACTATAAAACAGATCACTAATCTGTTGCACCAGGTATTTTATCTGATGCAATATATAACCAACCTGTTGTAACGAATGATTAATCCGTTGAAAATCAAATATAGCACTAATCTGTTGCACCAAGTTTGTTATCTGTTGAAACATATAAATGACTTGTTGCAATGAATGAGTAATCCATTGGAAATAATAAAAACAGATCACTGATCTATTGTACTAGGTATTTTATCTGTTGCAATATATAACTGACCTGTTGCAACGATGATTAAACCTTGGGAGAGAATAAAAATAGATCACAAAACTGTTGAAACATATCACTCATCTATTGGAAAATGAGTTATATATTGGATCAATATTGTTTAGATTTCTTTCAAACAGGATTATAAAAATAGATTACTATTCTGCTTCACCAGGTTTGTTATCTGTTGTAATGAATGAGTAATCCATTGGAAATAATAAAAATAGATCACTGATCTGTTGCACCAGGTACTTTATTTGTTGCATTATATAACTGAACTGTTGTAATGGATGAGTAAACCTTTGGATAGAATAAAAATAGATCACTGAACTGTTGAAATATATCACTCATCTGTTAGAAAATGAGTTATCTATTGGATCAATATTGTTTAGCTTTGTTCTAAATAGAAGAGTCGTTTGTCGCAACAGATGAATGATCTAGTAGATTGTTCATCTGTTGCATTGATTTTCATAGTTGTATCAGATTTTAATCTGTTGCATCAGATATTAACATTTATTTCATCAGATGTTTTCATTTGTTGCATCAGATATCTTCATCTGTTTCATCTGTTTCAACACCATTTTTTTCAAGACAAACAACAAATCAACCCAGCAATACCAACACATCACACACACACACTAAGAACAACAACTGTGAACAAAAATCACTAATAAATCCAAATCAACAGTATGACAACAAGAAGAAAAAAATTCCAGAAATTAGGATTTTATTCAGTCCACATTTCAATACTACAAAAGAAGTTGGCCCAAGTTCCTCTATTTCTTCATAATTTTTTACCTGTGAAAAAAGAAATAGGACGATGAACTCAAAGTTGTTGTCGCCGGAGAAGTTTTCACGTTGATTGATGGTTGAAAGTCAAAAGGGAACTCACCCAACTATTTTTCATCAGAGATTGAAGAAAGAATTTTGCAAAACTATTGGTTGGGAGAGAGTTGAGAGAAGCTGTCAAAAGAGAGAGAGAGAGAAGAGAGACTGATTGATTTGGATTGAAGAGGGGTGTGGGTTGGGTTGAGTTGTATTTTTGAAAAGATTAAAAAGTTTTGAAAATATTAATCAACTCCACAATTAACTTAATCAAGTTTTCAAATGATATTTGACCCTTTAAGTTGGTGAATATCACTAATCCTTCATTCAAGACTTAAAAGACACTTTTCCTTCAATTTTCTCAAGTATCTTTAACATAAAACTAGAAATCCATAATTAAAGAGTCCTAAATAATCTCTAATTGTATCATATTCATAATAATACTAATAAATAAACAATGATAGAAGTAATTGTTACACACGTGTTGTTGTTACTACTACTGCTGCTACTGCCGCCACCACCGCCTCTGTTGTTGTTGTTGCTACTACTACTACTACTACTACTACTACTACTACTACTAATAATAATAATAATAATAATAATAATAATAATAATAATAATAATAATAGTAATAGTAATAGTAATAATAATAGTAATAATAGTAATAGTAATAATAATAATAGTAATAATAATAATAATAATAGTAATAATAACAATAGTAATAATAATTGTAAGACCCCGCAAATTTCTCTCGTAGTCTGAGCCTTAGAGCGTGTCAAGTGAAGCGTAAATCCGGTCCAAAAAGGATGAGAAGTGTTTTTCCAAGTGAGAAATATTTTTAACCATGTAGAATTTCCCTAATATCGACTTTTTTCATGTAGAGCATTGAATAAGCTTTCCATCGATACCACTTTTGCCAAAATCCGGCACCGGATTAAGAAGTTATGGTCGTTTTACAGAAAGCAGTCGGAGCCGCCCAGGTGCGACGGCCGGATTGACGAACCGTCGAGCTTGCGATGAACCATCGCCCAGCCCGTCACAACCAAGGCAGTCACGCCCAAGTGCGACGGATAGGACAACGGATCGTCGAGGCTGCGACGGACCGTCACTAGGACTGTCGCGCTGAGGCATGTGGCCTCATCCTGGCCAACATGCGATGAACGTTCCGACGGACCGTCGGGTTTGCAACGGACCATCACTGAGATCTTCGCATCAAGGCAGTGTGTTCTTTTCCAGCCGTTATGCGACGGACGATCGGACGGACCGTCAGACTAGGCGACGAACCGTCACTTCGACCGTCGCAGACCCCGTTCAGCATTTTTAACTTGATTTTTTAAAGGGCTTTTTGGTCTTTTTCCACTCTTTTTCAGCCCCTATTTATACCCAATAAAGGCTCTCAGCCTCAATTCGCATCTTCAACATCAAAAACTAGGGTTTCTACAAAATCAAAACCCTTATTTCTTCTTCAAGAAAAATCAAGAGAGATCAAGAGAAATCAAGAATCTCTCTAAGAGCTTTCAAGAAAGAGTTTCTCCAAGGTATATAGATATTGATTCTTAGGTCCCTTTCATCCAAAAAGCTCAAGAACCCTTTTCTAAACTTCAAAGATTTTATGTTTATGAGCTTCCATGATTCATGTGAGTTGAAAATTGATGTTCATGCTATTATTGAGCTATGATTCATGTTGTTTACAAGGTTTTCAAGTTTTGACTCTAGTATGTGAAATTCATGTGATGTTTATGATAAACCTCTTCAAGTTGCTTATTAGATGATGTGTTCATGTAAATTAAGTGTAGAAATGGTTGAATAGGCAAAGCATGCTCCCCATATATTTGATAAAATGCTTATGTGAAGGAATTAGAGCCATTATAGCATGTTGACTTGGAAACCCCCAATTGTGTACAAGCCCATGCATGCCAAGTGTTTGTTGAAAAGCCTTAGTGAATGAATTGTGACATGATAGCATAAAAGCCCCAATTAGGTGTAAACCCATGAATGCCAAGTGTTTATTGAAAAGCCATAGTGAACGAATTGAGACATGATAGTATGGAATTCCCCAATTTTGCGCTCTTTGATACATGCTAAGACTTTACTACATGCTAAGTGATTGATGCAAGACCTTGTAGAATAGAATATGAGCCAATAGCATGTCTCCCTATATTATCGCATGTTTATGATTCCTAAGAGATGCTTTAGTGATTGTGATGGTGAATGAATTACCGTGGTTATGAGTAGTCAAGAATGGTTATGTTTACTTTTATGTTACCGAGTCCTGGGGGTATTTATACCCAATAATTTAGCTGCTGTCTAGAGTCCATTTTAGTTTTAACAATAATTCCAGTCGAGCCATGATTCTCATAACCCAGCGATTTATAGAACTCTGTATTCTCAGACAGATATAGAACTTAAGTAATCTCAATAATCTCCGTAGTCTCAGTATAGCTAGTAATCTAGCCTCAGTTCTGTACTCAGGTCAGATCTAGTAGTATTCAAGTGTTCAGTTCAGTCTTCAATAGTATTCGAGTAATCTATCTCGAGCTCAGTGTCGTTCAGTTAGATAACGAGAGTTAGTAGTATTCCGTCAGATACGAAACCAAGTGAATTTAGGTTAACTCAGTCAGATCATTTGAGAAACATGATTAGTATCAGATTCAGCTTAGTTTGTGTTCAGATAAAAATCAGTTCAGAGTCTTTCAGTTGAGAGTAGGAGCTAGCACCGAGTGAGGGCAGGGATGGCGGCTCCCCGTCAGAATGAAAGAGTCGTTAGGAACAATCCCTGAACTCCAAAACTGTGTAGCCAGTACAGGATATAGGATTCACCCATCAGGAAAGGTTGGTCACCCATCAGATAAGCTTGACTATTATATGCCTTAGGGTTAAATTTCTGCGGGGGTCACCCGTCAGATAGGCTTGACCAGAGAGGTCTTTACCTATGGCATAGTATTAACACCCTTTCGAATGAGGTTATAGGTTGGACCCCACCAGTTGAAATTTGAGCCATATCGGTTAAGTGACTACTTCCCACAGTTACAGTTTTAGTATCAATCTTCAGAAATCAAGACTGTCAGATACAATCATCTATCTCAGTGAGGAACTCAGATAGTTCCATTGATTTATATACCACCCGTCAAATAGTCTTAGTCTCATATAAACTTATTTAGTATTAGATTTGGAGATCACCCATCAGATAGGCTTGATCTCAGTCTCAGATTTAGTTGAGTATTCTTGTTATCAGATCTAGAGATCACTCGTCAGATAGGCTTAATCTCAATCTTAAATTCTGTTGAGTATTTTTGTTATCAGATCTAGAGATCACCCGTCAAATAGGCTTGATCTCAGTCTTAAATTTTGTTGATTATTCTTGTTATCAGATCTAGAGATCACCCGTCAGATAGGCTTGATCTTAGTCTCAGATTCAGTTGAGTATTCTTGTTATCAAATCTAGAGATCACCCATCAGATAGGCTTGATCTCAGTCTCAGATTCAGTTGAGTATTCTTGTTATCAGATTTAGAGATCACCCGTCAAATAGGCTTGATCTCAGTCTCAGATTCAATTAAGTATTCTTGTTGTCAGATTCGGACATGATCATTGCTTATCATTGATAGTAGATTTTGAAATCATCTATTAGATAGGTTTGATCTTCGATACAGTCAGTCAAGAGTAGAAACCTCAAAATTCATTCAATGACGTAATTATATTTAGTCAATCAGCTTTAGTATCCTCAGATTCTGATATCACTCGCTTGATAAGACTGATCTCAACTCAGTACTCAGTTATCGGTATCTGATGATTCAGTTGTTCAGTATCTCAGTATTAGTAGAGAGTTCAGATGACAGTAATGTATTTTCTGAGTTTCAGTATTCAGAGTCGTGATGGTTGTAGTTATGGTTTGTGCATTCATACATGTGTTCTCATTCGGTACTCTCATGATTATTCAGTTAAGTAATTATTCATGCATAAGCCCTTGTATTTAGCCTTACCTCATCTGCATACTCAGTATATTCTCGTACTAATACATTTGCGCTGTGGTGTTTTATTTGATACCATAGGTTCAGAGGCACGAGATCCAGAGTACCCTTAGCAGCTCAGTCCCAATCAGCAGCAGTAGACATAATAGTGAGTCCTCTGTATTTGAGGATGATATTTTTATCATTATTGCATCAGATTTTGTTTATTTTCAGTAGACAGAGTTAGTTGGGGATATGTTCCATCAACTCCATAGCTCAGACAGTTTAGAGGCTTTTCAGACAGATGTATCAGTATTCAATTTTAAATTTTGAGTATTATTAGATGTTTTGAACCTTATGGCCAATTTCTGCATTTATTATCTATATTATGCAGTGTCCAGATATAGATATCAGTAGAGGGTTGTCTTGTGGTCCTTCGGGATCATGAGCACTGTGTGACGTTTCGATTCCAAAATAATTGGGTCGTTACAATAATAATAATAAAATCTACATGCAGACGCATATTTTAAATTTGATTTAAACTTTTTTCAATTGGAAAAAAAAGACAATTTTAAACCCAGAAAGTTAAAAGATAAATGCAGAGAACCTATTGGTAATAGGTCATTCATATTTCATCTAATAAAATAATTGTAGTTTCATTTTGATTTTGAATTTAAGTTTCTCAATAAGTTAACTATTTCAATTTTGAAATTTCAAATTCAAAATGTTATCTGTATAAAGTCATCAACATTCATCATTCCACACAAATTTGTTCTTGCTTCTATTCATATTTTCTCTTGTTTTTCTTCTAGGTGAGTAGACATATTGAAACTTTAAAGTAGGGAGTTAACTCTTATATTTTGGATGTAAACATTCATTTATAGTAATTTTTTATTTTGTTGTTCTAATATATATATATATATAAGTGTAAAGACCTTAAGAAAAGTGATTTAAACTTTTTGCCCTTCATTAAAACACCCCGCAATAGACAAAATAACATTTTCACTTTTTTAAAAAAATAATTATCATTAAATTATTATTCAAATATTTAGGATACAAAAGTAAAATAAGAAAGAATCACATAACTAAAAGAAATTAAATGTAATATGGAAATTTTTTAATCAAGAATCCTACACAAATTTTTAGGAAAAAAATTATCCTTGAAAAGGTAAAAAAGAAAATTAAGAACCAAACGTTTTTTTTTTCGTAAGAATAACCAAACATTATAGTTAAGAAAATACATAAAAGAAAAGGTACCAATTTATTGATGAAAAAATTTAATTTATTAATGGAAAAATTTTAGGAACCAAAATATACTTTTTTAAAAAACATATGTATGAAAAGAAAATAAAGTATATTTTATTCACATAATAATTCATAATATTTAACACTTATAAATCAAATAGAATTTTATCTTATATAAAAAAAAAGAATGTCTACAATTCTATTTAAATAGTTATTTGATCAAATGTTACAAGAAAAATATCTTCTACTTCTATATTTTCTTCTTATTCTTAGTTTTGTTTTGATTTTAATTGATGATTAATTAATATTTTCTTCTTGGATTCTTTAAGTTTTTCTAGCCTTCTTTGTTATATGAAGTTCTGTTAAATTTTTGCTTATATGAAATTATTTTAATTGTAAATAAATCATGAGATTTAGCATATCATCATTATGTTTATTCATATACTTTACGGATTTTTTTATTCTTTTTTTGGATACAGGTTCCAATTGTTTTCATACGTACAAAATATGATCAAACACTCTTTCCAGAGGTAATTTTAGTTTCTATTGTCAATTAAAATAACTTTCTCTAATAAATGATGTTTTGTAGCTTACAAGCATGTTTTTTTATTCAAAATTGGGATATACCTCCTTTTTACTATCTGTTTTTTTTGTTTTTCTTTGTATATAAGCCAAAGTTATAGTCTTTTTATGGATTTATTTATTTTAAGGTTAATTGATATTTTTTAATAATTTTATTTTTTGTATATTCTTTTATTGCCCGAGATATACGTACATAACACATTTCAAGCATTTAAAAATAAATATTTAATTTTGACACTAATATTTAGAGCTTATATGTACAAAAAATTTTATATTTATTGTTTACGGAAAGTAAAGTATATATATTTGATAAGTAATACCTTTTTGATATAGAAAGTAAATATATTTAAACATGGCTAATCATAATTATCCCTTTTAAATATAGTTAGTTTTACTTATTTATTTTTCTTGGGCCATTTTATTTAAATAAAAGATAACATACAAAGTTAAAACAAAAAAGCAACACGTCTTGAAAAAGAAAACTAAACAAAAAGATAAAAAAAAAAATTGTGAGTTTATATTGGAATCCATATTATTTTAGTATTGATAGATAATTTATGAAATAAAAATAAAAATCTATTATAGTTAGATTAAAAAAAATTTAAAGAAAATGTTTTGGACTTCTAAATCAATTAGAATTTTATTTTATATATAAAAAAAAATATACAATTTTTTTTAAATAGTGCTTTGATCAAACTTTAATAAAGAAAAGCTGCCACTTCTTCTATTATACTTTTTCTCTTATTTTGATTATGATTGAAGTTGTATTCTTTCATTCATTATCATCAGTGATAAGTTTAAAGATTGTATATGAATTATACATAAACAACAATTGACAATCTGTTAATTGGATAAGGCAAAGTTGTTGTCGCTGAGTGAAGTAGCAGTAAGAATCAAATGTTTATCTTACCTAAAAATTTAAATTTATATTATGAGAATGATGATTCTCTTTTAGATTGTCACAATTTTTACTCCTTTCTAAGGTATTCCATCATCGGTTGATTTATAGTTCAGTATTATGAATTATCAATTCGTTTTATTAGTGTTTAATTTCTAAACATATTAAATCGATAACCACCACTTGATGGAAATATATTGGGTATGTTGTTGTTGTACGAAATCGATAACCAAATCAATAAGATATTTCTTATCAATGTGGGTCCTCAACGGTTAGATTTTTGAGTTAATCGATAAAAAAGTGCTCATTTTAAATACACGATATGAAAATGCTCATATAGTCAATGACTATGGTATTGATTTATATGAAAGTAATTTAATATTATGTTTATACAGTATAATTTTGTACTATTTTAATTTCTTATCATAGCTTAATTAGTAATAATTAATGTGACACACGTGCTTCTTCTCATAGCTTTATTAGTATTAATTAACGTGACACACGTGCATAGCACGTACACTTAACTAGTATATATATGTATGTATATATATATATGTATGTATATATATGTATATATTTATATATGTATGTATGTATATATATGTATATATTTATATATGTATGTATGTATATATATATATATGTATATGTGTATATATATATATATATATGTATGTATGTATATATATATGTATATGTATATACATATATATATATATGTATGTATGTATGTATATATATATATATGTATACGTATATATATATATATATATGTATATATGTCATTATGAAGATTTATTTTGAGGCAACCAATAGCTATTTTGTGTATCCTATGTGTAATTATTATTGGTTATTTTTCTTTATTACGTTCTTTGTTAGAAATTATGTACTTATGATATTTGGCTTACCTTTTATCACCTGATACTTTGTGCAAATTGATGCTAAATTTAAGGTTGTATAGATTTTGATTGATTCTGGTCATGTAATTCTTGATTTATGAGTTTATGCAGATAGGGGACTTCTTCGATTATCCCATATTTATGTGTAATATTATTAATAAATTTCTTTGGAAAAAAATATAACAAAGAGCATTAAGAATTTATTGTTGATGATGATATTATATTTTTTTAGTGAGCATTGATGTTTGATACATTTATAATGTTCTTATACCTACAATGAAGATACACTCAAAAGGACATTATAGAATGAACTTCTGACATAGTTGCTATAGTTGTTTGTTTTTGTTAGTATGTTTGTGGAGTGTCTTTTATTTGATTGAATACACTATTATTTCTTATCAATAATCACTTATTTGAAATAAATAAATAAATATATATATATATATATATATACTTTGTTATAGAGTATTTTTATCTGGGATAAAAAAATTATAGGTAATGTTCATCAGATTTCTTTGAGTGGCAATCAAGGAATGTTGTTTACGTTAACTTTAGCTTTTAATTATTTATTATTAATTATGATTAATATAGTATTTATCTTTTATCATATATGTATCTATCATGGATAAAAAGGCTACATGTTCATCATCAGATTTCTCCGAACAACTATCAAGGTATGTTTTTATACTTAGTTTATTTTTAATTATTTTATTATTTATTATTAATGTTATATTTATCTTTTGTCACAAATGCATCTAAGGAATCTGAAGTTTCCACGGATATGATATACGTAAATATTTGAAAAATACAAAATGAATATTTGAGAAATCAACAAACACAATATAGACTCGAAATATACAACAACAACAAATCCACTGTATTTCCACATAGTGGGTTCTGGGGAGGATAAAATGTACGCAGTCTATGCCACTACCTCCGAGGAAGTAGAGAGGTTGTTTCTGATAGACCCTCCGACTCACGACAAAGGACAGTAAACAAAGCTATAATAAATTATGAAAGAAGATGGAATACAAAAAATAAGACTCCCACAAAGTAATTGTCACGACTCGAGGCTACCCCCTAGTCGCGACAACAGTGCCTACGGCCACAAGTGACCACAAGCTAACCTATGTGCTGGTACCTATTGTGAGCACTGAGTAAATTAGTAATACAACACATGAGCGAAAGATAACTGATAAGATACTGTAAATCTAAATACTGAAATATGTAACAATAATATGTCTGAAATATCTGATAAAAATACTGGAAGCTAAACTGTCTGTCTAAAATAACTGATAAAATTAATGAACTAACTAACTGTCTAACCGAGTATTTGAAAGCCTATGAACATTATGAGGATTTGATGGAACAAATCCCCAACTAACTCTGACCGACTGAACATAAGAGAATATTGAAATAACCATAAAAGCATATTATGTCCTCGATAGATAAGGACTCACCACTATTGTTGTTCGATAACGTTGTGTTGTCTAAGAACGGTCAGAAAACTGAGGGTCCGAACCTATGTTATAAGACAACATAGCACAAAAAATGTATGCAGTCGGTACTTTGAATGTACCGGTATGTGATATAAGGACCGACTGCAATGCATGAGAAAAATGAGCATGAATGCATACACATGTAATATCTGAGAATGCAAGACCAAGGATAAACATGTTACTGAGATAATCTGAAATCTAAAAAATTGAAATTTGTATAACTTATAATCTATACACTTGTTCAACCAAAACTGAGCTGAGATACACTAAAATACTGACTGAAACTGTGGGATCTATCATGTAACCGACATATCCAAATCTGAGCTAATCGGAGACTAACCTGTAACCTCAGTTAGAAGGGTGTGAGTACCTTTTCATGGGTACTAACACATGGTTGTGCGGATCCTCTAATATGTTGTCTCGAAGGACCAGGGTTTCAAGGCTAAATTGACGGGTGACCCCTGAGAGGAAGTCAAGCCTAAACTTACAGGTGACCCCTCATAACCTATGTTGGATACGTAGTTCTAGAACTAGGGGACTGCTACTAACGTCTCTGTCTAAACTTACGCGGGAGCCACCGTCCCTGCATTCGCTTGGTGCTAAGTCCTACTTCCAATTGAACTGACACTGGTACTGACTTAAGTTCAACTAAACATAACAACTAATAATGCTCAATATGATCATAACAACTGAGTAAAATGATAGGATTCATGGTGTAACTGCCTTATTACTTGAAAATCTAAAATCATGTAAATACATAGGTATCGGGTGTTCATAACTCACCAACACTGAATGATTATAAAATATGATGTCAAAGCTTAAAACGGTAGTATTAAAATCATGGTTCAAATACCCAAAACATAAACATCTTACCAAATATGAGAGAAACATGAACTTGAACATGGGAATGTGATAAACATAAGAAAACAACCTAAGTACATGACTAAATTCATAAGTGGGGGATTTAACATGAATTGAATGGAACATGATGTGGAAACTTGCAACTCAAAACATGAATATGGCTTAATTCAATTGAGAACACTTGTAGACATGGCTTGTAGTTGATTTAACAAAAGATTCATAGATTAATTTCATAAAGTAGGATGAGATTAACACTTTTAAGTTCAAAATAAGGTTTGGGCTCAATGGATGAAAGGGACCCATTGATGGATACCCACATACCTCAATAGATAGTATCTTAAAGATTTCTTGAGGGTTTGTTAAACTTGGAAGCTTCAACTCTTGATTTCTTGAGAAAGGGACTTAGATTTTGTTCTTAGGAGAGAAAGACGGTTTCTTGAGAGTAATTTTGAGAGAAATAGGCTTATAATGTCCCTATGGATGCCCAAATTATGTTATGGACGAATTGGGTTAAGGGAAAAAGACCTATTTTCTCCTGGATTTCCTTAATGAAGGAGTTGGGCGTAAGGCACCAACGCGTTGCACCCCTCTCTCTCGGGGAGTAACCAACTCTCTGCGCCCCTCTCTACCGGGGAGAGACCAATGCATTGCGGACCCCATCACCATGGGAGAAACCGACGTATCCTGGTCTTATTGCGGGGACATTCTGTCTCTGCTATCTAAACACATCCCAAAATCTATCTGAAAATCCTGAAACTCTCCCGAGACATACTATTAATATCCCTAAATATGAATCAACTTAAAAACCAACGTCTCGGGGTCAGTAAGACGATAATAAAAATTAGTAAAGTTTAGGGGTCTTGAAAATGACTAATTCCTTAACACTTAGTGAAAATTTCAAGCCTTAGACCCCTTAAGTGTACAACTACAACTGAACCGAGCTTAGGATCTTACGGGGTATTACAGTAATATTATACAACAATAAACCAAAGGCACCTACCACACCCAAACTCTCCTAACTAGAAGCTCCAACTTTTTCAACACAGCCCTAAGACTACCAACTCGGCTATACCAAAGCTCTCCTATCTACTGGCTATGACTCACCCACACGCACCAACCTCTACCCTAATTTGCGTCCTCCATACCTTCCTATCTAGGGTCATATCCTCAGTGAGTTGTAACTGGTCCAAGTTACATCTAATCACCTTCCTCCAGTATTTTTTTGGCCTACCTCTACCCCATCTGAAACAATCCAAAGCTAGCCTCTCACACCTATGAACGGGAGCATCGGTGTCCCTCCTCATCACATATTCAAACCATCTCAGCCTCACTCAAAATATATAATAGATATTTACCAGATCAGTTTCATAAAGAATGAATGTAAATATATTTGTATGTGAATGAATATTATTATATCACAACTTTTTATCTTAATAAATTTTTTTAAGCATAAAAACGACCCTGGAACAATACTAAATTTACATATCCACTTTTTTAAGGGGGTTATCAAATAAATTTGTAGATATTTAAATATTTTAATATATTTATTCCGTTTATAATTTTACTTTCAATTTACATTTATGAATAAATTTTGTTAATAATTTTGTGTGTCGTTTATATTATATAACAAGTGGTATATTTTCATTCATTTTTGTGTAGTTTCGTGCAATATTGAATATTTTTAATCCTACAGACAAAGGTAATCATTTTTTTAAAAAAAATGAATTAAAATAAATTAAAAGTGAACATGAGATAAAATTATCTCCAATAGACGTGAAGTATTTAGCTTAAATAAGAATTTAATGTAAATTTTAAACATTAAGTATTCCCAAAAAAATAAATTAGATTATATTGAAGTCTTCTTCTACTATATATTTATTTTTGATAAGATCTACACTATATTTCATTTTATCATTTATCTTACGCATTAAAAAAAACTTACAATTCTAACTTCACGTAATACAATTAATTATAGAAATTTAAATATATAAACAATCAACCAATATTTGTATTTATATATAATAATAAAATAAAATTATAATTTAAAATAAACACTCAAATTATATATCTATTTATATTTGTAGTAACACAAAGCTACAATTTAAAATTAAATATGACATATAAATTCAAATTGTGGAAAAATTATGAACCATACAAGTTAAGAAATAAATTAAATTTCAAGAATTATAAAAATACATATTTATTTATAATACATTAAAAAACAAATAATACGTAAGGATATTAAGCAAAATGGTAAGTTATTTACAAGTATAAATAACACAATAACTATAAGTTAGGACAAAACTAGAAAAATAAGTTATAATTATAGTGTAAAAGTTTGAATGGTGTGATTTTATGTTTAGATAAAAATATATTTTTAACTATAATAAGCAGAGTCTTAAATTGTAAGTACAAATAATGAATTAAATGAATATTAAAATATAAAAAATTAAGTAACTTAATTTTTTAATTAGCAATCTATGTTCCGAAATAAGCAAGAACATAAATATCAAAATACAAAAGAAAATAATTAAATACAACAACATACCCAGTTTATTCCCATATAATGGAGTCCGGGGAGGGTAGAGTATACGCAGACCATACTACTACCTCAGGTGAAGTACAGAGGTTGTTACCGATAGACCCTCTACATAGGACCAATAATAGTTTAACAAACATAAATGCATATAAATTAGTACAGTATGGAAAATAAACTAACACCGCTGGCCAAAAGATGATACTAAAAACTATCTAACCGAAACTATAGACATCACACAACACCATGAACAAGAAACTTCAGACACAAAAGAACAATCCCCTACTATTACCGACACACTCCAACCCCCTAACCCTCAACCCTAATCCGCGTCTTCCACACCTTCCTATTAAGGTTCATGTCCTCCATAAGCTATAACTACTCTATATCATGCCTAATCACCTCTCATCAATATTTCTGAAGCCTATCTCTACCCCATCTAAAACCATTCATAGCCAAGGTCTCACACCTCCTCACTGGAGCATAAGAACCCCTCCTTATCATGTGCCCAAACCAATGTAACCTCACTTCTCGCATCTTGTCCTCCATCGAAGAAACTCCAACCTTCTCCTAAATAATCTCATTCCCCACCCTATCTTTCCTAGTAAGACCACACATCCATCACAACATCTTATTCTCTGCCACCTTTAACTTTTAGATGTGAGAGTTCTTTATTGGCCAATACTCCTCTCCATACAACATAGCCGATCGAACTGTCACTCTGTAGAACTTACCATTAAGATTTAAGAGAACCTTTTTATCACATAAAACTCCTAAATTGAGTCTCTATTTCAACCATTCTGCCACAATATAGTGCGTGACATCCTCATCAATCTCACCATTGCCCTGAATCATAGACCCAAGATACTTGAAACTTTTCCTCTTCTGAATGGCCTCGGAGTCTACCTTCACCACCACGCCAGCCTCCTGTGATACATCACTAAACTTATACTCCAAGTACTCCACTTTGATCTTGCTCAACCGAAATCCTTTAGCCTCAAGTATCTATCTCTAAATCTCCAACTTATCAATAACTCCTCCTTAAGTCCTGTCACTCAGTACCACATCATCTGCAAATAACATACACCAAGGCACTTCCCCTTAAATATGTCGCGTTAAAACATCCATCATCAAGGCTAATGAAAATGGGCTAAGAGTCGATCCTTAGTGCAACCCTATCAATACTGAAAAGTGCTCTGAATCTCCATGTACCATTCCCATACGAGTCTTCACACCATCATACATATCCTGAATCGACCTAGTATATATTATGGGAACCTCTTTATCCTCCAATTATATTACATCCGGGGTTTTAGTCTTAGAAATTTTTCTCAAAATCTATTCTCTAGACCTAATATGACTCCAGGGTACGAGCCGTATACTAGATACAAGTGGTATAGTCCTTTCGTAAGCTAACTAGTGTTAGTTGGTAGGATGGTTTTGATCACTATAATGGTCATGACTTAGTGGTATGAGTCATAAGGATTGATATGAGCCATATCGATGACTCGTATGGTGGGCAGTGTTTGATCCTCATGTAATTAATTCTGCCAGGGATACGGATCATGGGTACGGATCGTATGCTAATGTTATAACTTAGTTGGATGAGTTGTATACTAGGCAATTAAGGCCTGATTACGACTGGTAGAAACTAATCGTAAGGAAGGGTACGACTCATAAAGGGGTCAGTCGTATCCCTGTAATGGGTTTTTAAGGGACTTAAGTGGGGGTATTCTGGACATTTTTATACTTACCCTAATTATGACCCACGACTTCAAATACACTTAGGAGGTTATTTACCCTATTATTCTATTCATTAATACATAGAAAACTATTTCAGAACATATCATAATTCTCTTAAGAGTTTTTGGGGTAAGAAAGGTAGGGTTTCAACTTGGGGATTACTTTAGGGATTTCTTTGGTGATTTTCTTTCATCATCTTTCTTGGTTTAAGGCATGTGTCTCTTCCCTACTTCTTACTTCTAAATAGGAATGGATTTTATAGATGTTTTCATGGTTTTAATAGTGCATGGTTTATGGTTTTCAACTAATAATTGGGGGTTTTGTTTATAATGGCTTGGTTATGGTTTTCTATGATTTAATGATGCTTTTAAATGTATCAATGATGGTTTTGGGAAATTGGATTGCATGGTAATGGTTTAATGGTCTTTGGAATTAGTTTTGGTCATATTATGCCCCCAAGGTGTTTGATAAAATGTTTATAATGATATTTCATTGCATTGACTTCTTTAAATGGAACTCTTTCTTGTTTTCAGCTTATATATGAAACTATAAATGGTTTTAAAAGATTAAAAGATAATTAGTTATGCTTTTGGAGAACATGGTAGTCTCCTATGAGGTTAATATGGTAAATGGAAAGGGGCACTTGAGAGTCCCCTTAACATAAATTATTTGGCTATGGATAAATCTTGCAAGTATGGTTGGTATGACGATACCACTAATAATTGGCCTTTGTTAATAAATAGTAATTGGATTCTTTGGACATGGTTTTTAATTTAGGCATTAATTTCGGGAAATGTAACTATGCTATGAAAGGTGGAGGTTCTAGGGGAACCAAAACTGTAAATTCATATTTGCTGATATGAGGGGTCTTCGATGACCACATGCGAGTGTCATGTTTTATATTTGAGGGATGTACTATTCATCCTATGGATATTTCCTAGTCGTGTGGATACACGCACTGGGACTCTTTCAATAGGGGGAATTGAACCTATACGGCCCATGGGTATGGTTAAACGGCAAGGTTACACATCCCAGGTTAAAGGTTTTAAATTCATGCTAAACACGGATTTCCTTTCCCGATACTTATATATATGTATGGTTGTATGCATTATGGATGGTTTTACTTGGTTGTTTAAATGGCATTACTTTATCCTTATCCTGAGATACATACTGGCGGTCATTCACTAACCCATCTACTGGCCGCTGTATACCTACGCTATGTAAGAATAGGCCATTCGACTTCTCCTACATTGTGATTGACTTAGGGATAGAATTAGGATTAAAGTGATGAGCTTCTATCTTTCCGAAAGGATCTATTTCATGATATGGACATTTTTATACATTTTTCTTTTATTTTGGATATTGGCTTTGGCTATGGTTGGGGGCATGTCCCACTGGATATTTGTATTCTTTTGGATAGAGCCTTTGGGGTACTTCAGGGGGCTGGTATGGGCGAGATCGGTATTGGTGTCGGCCTTGTCATTAGAATAAGCCGGGAGGCTGGCATCATCAAACATGATTTCCCATTGTTCCATCATATTACATTTTAGGTTTGATTGTCATATTATATTGTGATATTCTCTTTGTTTTGGTATGGTATGGATGGTTATTTTGGTGCAATAGACTCGGTTGGATCGGTCACTATTGGGACCTTATACCAGTGTCTTCATGAGAGCATTTATGCAATCTCGTTATATGCTTAAAATTCAGCTCATCTAAGGTTGTGAAAGGTGGATGGGTTAGGTTAAGGGGGCGGTCCCCGATCCTGGTTGGACTTTGGATGCCCATTACGTCTAGGCCCTGGTTTAGGCTGTGACAACTTGGTATCAGATCTTTAGGTTCATGGTTAACTGGGAGTCCACAAAGTCATGTCGAGTAGAGTCTTTTTTAGTTGTGTCAAACACGCCACACTCATAAGAGAGATGATGTGAGACATTTAGGAATGTTTCACTTTATTGAAATTCTCAGTTCTGGAATCTTCTTTAATCCTTGGCTGTTTGTCTTTAAAATCATTCCTCCTATATCTAGACACAAGGAAATTCTTTCATCTCATTTGGAGAAAATACTAAAGGGGTACCTCCTACAAATGGAGTACATCTTCAATCTCATGGTCTTATTTCCGATTGTGTTAGAGTTCCTCCTATTCCTTCTACTGCTATTCAGGTCCCTCAGGGTAACATGACGAACGTGGAGTTTCATCAGTTTATTCATGTTATTGCTCAGATGGTCATTGCTCAGGTATTGCCAGGTGCAGCTAGTGCTTTGTCTGCTGAAGCCATAAGGGTTGGTCAGCTTATGAAGATGGGTCCTCCTACTATTATGGAGTAAAGGTGGAGGAAGACCCATAGGGATTCTTGGAAGAACTGGAGATGATATTTTGAGTTATGCAGGCTTCTAATAAGGAGGGAGTTAGCTTTGTAGCTTATCAGCTCAAAGATATTGCTTATCAGCGATATGAGGAGTGGGACAGAGATAGGGTGATATGGAAAAAGAAGGGTTGTGGGAGGCCATTTCTAATGCCTTAATGGATCGTTTATTTCCTCAAGAGTTGAGGAAAGCTAAGATGGAGGAGTTTTTTAACCTCAGGTAGGGAGGATGTCTGTGAGCGAATATATCTTGAAGTTTCATCAGTTCTCAAGCTATGCTCTTAATTTGGTGGTTGATATGAGGTCGAGAATGAGAAAGTTCACTTCCGGGTTGAATAGAGATTTTATTTAGAAAAGCAAGACTATTTGTACATTAGGGATATGGACATCTATAGTTTGACAGTTCATATGCAGCAGGTTGAGGATAAAAAGAGAAAGAAGGCCGAATTCGGGGATAGGTGATAACGCTCAACTCACTTCCATAATTGAGGGGTGAGGCGGTCTTTGTCAAGTAACCCAATATAAATTGGGGTCGAATCTCAAGGATTGAATGCTATAGACTTCTAACCTATGGGTACTTAAGTTACTATAAGGATACTCGGAATGCTGATAGAAATAGCAACTATAAGTAAATAGGGGGATTTGTTTGAAAATTCTTCACACAAACTTCAACAAGTATATGGTGATGCTATCTTTGGTTAGAATTCAAGATTTGGAGAAATCTTGGGATTATGACTCCTTAGATGTGAAGCATGTGAGACAATGTTGGTTTATCATGGGATTTAGTTGTTAATTAATGGATAGGATAGGTCCAAGATCATTGGGGTCACTTTTTTGACAAAACACCAACGATGTTACCCAATAGCCCTTTCAAGAACCTAACAAGTATGGAGTTTATATAGCTACCCAAAACCTAAACCAAGCATCCCTATTTCTAGGAAGATTCTCTTGACATGATTTATACTCCCTAACCACTTATTTCTAAGATTGCAAAGGGTAGTAAACAATAGGCTAAGTTGTTCACTATTGATTTATCCCCTGATAACCCTCTTTCGAGGATGTTATGGGTTACCTAATATTCATCTAAATCCCTCTTTTGAGAATGACAAATGTTTTCTAGAGCTTGTATTTTTCACCCATCAAACCCATTTGGATATTTGGAGTTTTCACCTATCAAATTCCAACACATAACCTCAAGCAATGGTGAAATCCATACTCAACAACTAAAATCCATGCAAACACAACAATACCCACACACAATCACACTTTAGTTCAACATAATCCCAATATTAAATTATGTAGATACTCATGAAGAAAGTAAAGAGAGATATACCATATGGGTCAACCAAAGCATTCATTCTTCAACAAAAAACTATGAAATTTAAGCCTTAAAGGTTGATTAGACACTTGCCCAATTAGGGTTTTAAGATTAGAATTCAAAACTATATTTTCAGATAAGTAAGACCCAAAGAAGAAAGGGTTTTTTCTTATATAATTTGGGATTCGTCTATGATATTTTACAATTCTGCCCTTGGTCGAGTTCTCGCTAATTCGCAATCGTGCTTTGCTGACCACCTGGATTGACAGCGACCGTGGTTTTGGTAACCGAGGCGACTGCTTCAGGTTTTAGATGCACTCATTTTTTATTCCATTTTCTCCTTTTTTAGCTCCATTCCACATATGCTCACCATCTTCACTTCATACCTGCAAAATATGGGTGTTAGTGTACTTAAATACGGATAATACCTCATTTTATAATATAAAACATGGTAGTGTGTGTGTATAATTTGTATGAATGAGTGGTAAAGTACCACTCATCAACATCCCCAACTTAGACATTTGTTTGTCCTCAAGCAACACTACCTCTTACCCTGAGACCTTTTTCATGTGTGCCCTTATTTATGTTCCCAATGACCATGAAGATTCCAACTTGGT
Organism: Capsicum annuum; assembly: GCF_002878395.1. Classification (NCBI taxonomy): domain Eukaryota; kingdom Viridiplantae; phylum Streptophyta; class Magnoliopsida; order Solanales; family Solanaceae; genus Capsicum; species Capsicum annuum. The sequence goes on along the minus strand of NC_061119.1, from coordinate 91,023,798 downwards.
TGCTACTACAAAAAGCTTTTCACACGTGGATAGAAAAGTATTAACAATGCCCCTCATCATAAAATGGAGTGGCGAAGGATGTAATGGATCTTGGGGAACGACTATGTGACAATTACTAACACTCTAGAAGTGACTTACAAGCCGGCTTTAATCTCTTCATACATCCACTCATCTCATTGTGCTGAAGATGAAAAAATCACCCTCCTTAATTAACTCACATGCCTCCTCACAAGAAAGAAAGGTTCATACACCTAGTTACTACTTGCACAACAAAGAAAATTAGGTGTAATCACTGGCTCTCTCAAGAAACTCTCTATGTTACAAGTACCATGCCATAGGCTTGCCCCTATTTTCAATCGCTACTATAATGACCATGTTTGGTTGGAAATCACAAAGGTCTTTTTGAGCTTGTAATGTAGGCTTAGGGTAGGGTATGATAACAATTTCGGATAATAAAGCTATACCCTCCTTGAGCTTCTACATCAACTTCTCATCACTTTTGCTTATTGGGCCACTTTTTTTTCTTTTGTTGCTTTGCCTACTTTGTCTATTTTTCTTTTCTCAATGTCTTTTCACTTCTTTTTTGTAATTCTTATGCATTCATCAATATTTATGCACTCATTCTTTTGACGCACTATCTTTTCCTTCAAAGCAAAATGCTTACTTGTTAGACTGGTAGGTTCTTTTTTTTATGACTTCGTGGCTCAATTACACTTTATTTCTCTTTCTATAGCCCCAAACTTAGGCTTTTGGCTTCAATTTCTATTCTTAAGTTCAAGTAGGATAGGGTTCAAGAGAGGATGAATAGAAGGGTCACGGCTTAAAACGTAGTTAGCAAAGAAAAGTCTAAAGGCTCAATAAGGTGACTAGGGGTAACTCATATGTATTGGTAGGAATTTTAATTCAAAATAGGTTTCCAAAATCACAAGATGGCCTATCTTAATTTTACCCACCAAGCACAACCAAAATTTAGTTTAGAAAGACTAATGGGGCAAGTTTTAGATGGTACAAGTACACATGAGATGTAGACAATTAAGCTCATATACACGGCATATGAATGTTATAAAGGGGGTTCAATTGTTCTCTTCACTCAAGACAAGGGTGGAGTATCTCCTATTTTTCTGCAATCAACTTTTGGAGTCAAAGAAAGAGAGAAAATTTTGTAATAAAGGATCTCACGTCCATGCCTTCGACTTTTTTTTTGCTAAATTTTTTGGAAGGAGGAGGTGTTCGCTTTTGTACCCAAACCATGCATAATTTTCTAGTCTTGGAAACAACCCAATCTATCGTCTTACATTTCAAACTATAGTATGGGAGAACTTCCATGTGATTACTAAGATTTCACCAATAGGTGTGAATGCAAATCCTAATCAACGATGCCACAGGTACTCAGACTTTTCTTGCATCTATCGATAGAAACTAAAATCACAAATTTACAAAACAAGAACAAAATCTACTCCATGCAGGTGTGGACACCATCAGAGTGCCCGAATATTACAACCTAAATAAAAAGTAAGAATTATCCAAAAGAGCAGAAAAGTATGCAGAATATTAGTAATACATGCCCAAATCAAATAAATAAGGAAACACCCCCAACTGACAAGGTATTAGTGTCCCCACTACATAAATAATTAAGGATAAAAGAGATAAGGGTACACCCTAAATCCGCATCAAGGGTTGCTATCACTCTTGGACCCTGCATCATCACCATCCTCCTCAAGATCTGACCACTCTGTCGGGCCTCATCATTGTTGTCCACCCAAGAAGTGGGAAGCCTGCTTTGAGGTTTCAGAACCTTCCATAGACCCTTCACCTCTTTTTACATCTTGGTAAAGAATTCGTTCCTTTTTTTCTCCCTAGTGATTATCTTTCCATGTGCGCTTCACAGGTCTCTGTGTGATGCCGCCAAAGAGCAGTAGGCTTCCTCAAGCTGATCAATATTATCTTTTTGCTTTTTTTGGTCCTACTTGTACTCATCATAATCAGCACGTGACACATATAAGTGATAGGTGGTAGAGGGATCTCCTAGCCCTTAAGGCAAGCTAGCCACAATCTCTTTAATGGTTACAATATTAACTCCAATCTCTTCAAGAGGTCCCATGGTGGTTGGACTATGAGGCTCGAGTTATCTATATGTTGTCTCTTCCTAGTTGATCTTTATTTTCTTACTTTTTCCCGGTGCGCCCTCTCCTCAAATCCTCAATGGGTAGATGGGGGCACTAGGACACACCCTGTATCACTAGCATACTCTTTCACCCCTGCTCTCTTTTAAAGCTCAGTAATCAGAGAAGGGTAAAAGAGATTTATACCACCTTTTTTTTTGAAATGGTCTATTTCATTAACCATGAGTTGACCAACATCCAAAGTATGCCATCTAGAATACAAAAAACCATCCGAGCACGCAATTCTGGGACTATTGTCATGTGAGTTAAAGGAGACACTCGGCCACAAATGATGTGCAACCATATCCAAGGCTCAAAGTGAAAACATTTATGGAGATGTTGATTTTAGTTTAGGGCCACAAGACTTTCTTTCTGGGACATAGCCATGGTGCCAACCAATTCCCCGATTTACACCCCTTCGCTTTGAATTCACCCATGTCTACCTGCTTGAGCCCATAAACATCATTGATTTGCTTAGCCCCAACTTTCACCGGGTTTCCCTGCATCTTTAAAATCATATTGAGTGGGTCTAAAAAAGATACTTCACTGAAATTGGCATAAAATTCATGAACCCACTGTTCATTTGCAAGGCATGGATCCGAGGTGAAGCACTTTCACCCTATGGCTTCAAGTTTGTCATGAAAAGCCGATAGCTTCTCTGGTATATTCTCCTAACAAATTTCTCTTTCGAAAAACAACTTTTTCTTTGAAAGATCACTATAGTAGTGAGTGTGGCATTTGGGTGCCATGAATCTGATATGATCAAACTTATCCATGAGGTTGTCTGGAAAGAACTAAACACACATTATATCTTTCAACATCATTTAAATCATGCAAATTATATTAGATTGATCACTAAAGTTCATTAGACTAGGTGCTTGGGGTTGCCTGGCTAAAAATTGGAAGTACAGGATTTTTGGCATAGCAGGAACTTTCCCTCAGTTACCACGATCGCAGATCAGAACTGCATCCATATTATTGCGATCGTGACACCTGAGGCTAGTTCCATGTCAGTTCTGCATGTTCAACTCCAATTATAGACTACTAGAATATTCTACAATACGGATGCAAATGAAGATCATGAGAACAATGTTATCGATGTGTGTGAATATGCCCTTCAAAAGTAAATACCACTATTGAAAGTTCATTTGAGCAATTTATCAAACACAAAGTGTGCATATCATATTTTTTCTACCTTTTTACACACTATTGGGTACTGAAGGTTTCCCTACTTGTGTGTACACCTCAATCAAGCAACCAACAGCGCAGAAATAATAAGTATGACATCATATAAAACATAACAATTAAAACTCTAGGCCCTTTCTTAATCATGCACTCAATGGCCTATTTTAAAAAAAATAAAAGCAAGGATTCATGTCACCTACTAAAGTTGTGATGCAAGAGGGATGTGCACGGAGGTTGTTTGAGAGCTTACAACTTGGCCAACAATGTAGCTTAGATTTGAGAGTACAATCTTGAAAAGGGAGTGTGAGGGAAATAAAGGAGACTAGGGGTTAAATGACTGAAATAACCGCAACCGCTGTCAGGGGCCGCGACCGCAAACACCTGCGTAGCCATGATGGTGCATGGTGGTGGCGATCACGGTAACTGAGAGTAGTTTTTGCTCCCCTATTTTCCCCTATTCAGCATTTTTCTCAATTTTTACAGAATTTTCCTAGTTCGGATTTTCAAAGTAGACTTTCACACTTACCCCTTTTAATGCTCATTCAATGCAACCTAAAGTGCCAAAAATGCATGGGTTATTCAAATACAAAGACAACATCTATACTGAGAACATAACAAAAAAGGATACAAGCCACTCTCGTGGTATTTGTGGATTGCCTCCTACCGAACACCTAAGTTATCCTTGTAGCACGATGTCTTTCTTCTTTCAATCCCACGACGGGTCGTCAAACCCCTCATCATTCACTTTCTCATTCTCAACATCCACCACAGATATTACTTGGAGCTCTGTGGTTTTTTTCTTTAACTTCTAAATTTTGAACGAGACCTTATCTTCTTGTACCCAAAATTTTATCTCTCCCAACTCTAGATCGGAAATGGCTCTCCCTTGGCTAAGAAAGGATGACCAAGAATGATAGGCACCTCTTGGTCCATCTTATAATCCAATACAATAAAATTCACCGAGAGAATAAATTCCTCTATCTTCACAAAGACATCAATCAGTATACCCACTGGCCTTTTTATGGACTAGTATGCCATCAAAAGTCCCATCGAGGTCGGTGTAGGAGTGTCCAATCCAAGTTTCTTATTAATGACAAAAGGCATTAAGTTGATGCTTGCACTAAGGTCACAAAGAGCTTTTGCAAACTCATGAGTCCCAATGGTGCAAGGAATAGTGAACGCTCTGGGGATCATCCTTCTTTTCCACAACTTTGCTATCTATGATAGCGCTACACCAACAAGTAACCTCAATGGTATCACCCTCAACGAGCTTCTTCTTGGACATTAATTTCTTTATTAACTTAGCATATCCTGAAATCTCTTGTATCGCCTCGAGTAGTGGGATATTTATTGAGAGGTTTCTATGTTTTGTCATAAATTTTCTCAACTTTTCACTCTCTTCCTTTTTATGCAACCGTAGAGAGAACGGGGGAGGAACATGGATGATTGGCCTTGCTTCTCCTTGTGGTTTTTAAACTTCAACCACTTCCTTGTTATTTTCATCCATCTCTTTCTCATCACTTGCCTCTCTTCTTTGGGGCATTACCTCTTTTTCCTTGGCTTTAGGCATATTTTCACTTACATCTCCTCTAAGGGACTCATCAAGTGTTTTTCCACTTTTAGTGACTATTACTAGGACTTATGCTTCATTCTTTAGGTCAGCAATTGTGTCACTCGGAAGTCCACCTCGAGCCTATGCATTTAGTTGCATGGAGATTTTCCCAACTTGGGTCTCCAATTATTTGATGAAGGAAGAGTAAGACACTACCATTTAGTAGATCACGGAGAAGTCACCCTTCAATTCATGGATTATTTTGTTCGTAACTTTAAGTCTACTCAAAATCCTTACCAATACATCTTCGATCTTGAACTTTTTAAGATCAATGACATTTGACTCTTTGGCCTTAGTCCTATCATGAGGACGGATGTAGCGGTCATATTCACGTTCCCCATATCACCAATCTCTATTTGAGTCACGATCCATCCAACCTTGGTTCCTACCTTGCCTTTGATAGGCAGGGAGGGAACCCCCCGAGTAGTTTGCCAAGTACTAAATCTCTTTATCCAACTTCTTTACCTCATCATCGTCTTTATAAGTCTTTGATGTTACGGTATTTACTATTTTTGGAGGTACACCCATAACATGTTTTGTTAGAAGCTCAAGTTGGGTAATCATCTTGTCCATGTTCTTTTCCTTATCCTCTTCTCATTTTCTTTGCTTGTTTGTCTCTGTGGAGGTAGTGGAAGGGGTATTAGGAGCATCAGCATCATGAGTGTGCCACCCCCAATTTTGTTTAGATACTTCACCTATTAATCGAAAAGCCACAAGATGATACAATTTTATAATAGAGCCACCCACCGCATTATCCACAACTATTTTGTTCAATGGGTCAAGAGCTCTATAAAAATATCAAGGAGCATCTTATCTGGGACCTCATGATTTGGGCATTGGCCTATCTTTCCATTAAACCTCTCCCATGCTTCAAACAACGGTTCTCCATTCAATTGTCAAAAGTTTTCAATCTTATCCCGCTTTTGAAGCATCTTCGATGGTCGGAAGTATCTATTAAGGAACACCGTGGTGAGCTCCTCCCAAGATGTGATTGAGCTAAGTAGAAGTGAGCAGAGCCATAAAACTACCTCGCCCGTTAGTGAAAATGGTAAGTGTCGAAGCTGGATGGATTCTTGTGTAATATATGCTATGTTAAATGGTGAACAAACTTCCACAAAGTTTTTGAAATGAACATTTAGGTCCTCATATGCTTGACCCTCATATAATCTTATTATTTACAACATGTGAAGCACAACTCTAGTCACATGAAACACACTATTTCCGTTGGTTGGGGGGACGTGGATAACACTTGTTTGCCCCGCTTTATTTAATTGGCCCTCATCGTCTAGTGGGGAATCAAAGGGGCCAAAATTACTTGCATTATTGCTTATTGCTCCGTTTACACTTTGATCACCTATAAAATAGTCAAAAATACAAATCAAGTAAATTACCCCACTCTGGGTAATCCCAAGTAAGTATAGCACCACACAAGTGAAATCTATATTTCACTCCCCAGCAGCGGCGCCATTTTGATAACGCTTAACTCACTCCTATAATTAAGGGGTAAGGCAATCGTTGTTAAGTAACCCAATATAAATTAGGGTCGAATCTCAAAGAGTGAATGTTATAGACTTCCAACCTATGGGAACTCAAGTTACTAAAAGGATACTCGGAATGCTAATGAAAACAACATTTATAAGTAAATAGAGGGATTTGTTTGAAAATTCTTCAAACAAACTTCAACAAGTACGTGGTAAATGCTATCTTTGGTTTGAATTCAAGCTTTGGAGAAATCTTGGAATTATGTTCCTTAGAGGTAAAGCATGTGGAAAAATATTGGTTTATTATGGGATTCAATTGTTAATTAATGGATAGGCTAGGTCCAAGATCATTGGAGTCAATCTTTCTCCAAAACCCCAATGATTTCACCCATTGGCCCTTTCGAGCACCTAACAAATGTAGAGCTTATATAGCCATCCGAATCCTCAACCAAGCATCTCTATTTTTAGGATGATGCTCTTGACATGATTTATACTCCCTAAATACTTATTTCTAAGGTTGCAAAGGATAGTAAACCATAGTCTTAGTTGTTCACCATTGCTTTGTCCCCCAATAACCCTCTTTCAAAGATGTTATGGGTTACCCAATATTCACCTAAATCCCTCTTTCAAGGATGACAAAGGGTTTCCAGAGCTTGGAGCTTTCACCCATCAAACCCATTTGGATATTTGGAGATTTCACCCATCAAATTCTAATACATAACCTCAAGAAATGGTGAAATTCATACTCAATAAATAAAATCCATGCAAACACAATAATACCCACACACAATCACACTCTAATTTAACATAACCCCAAGACTAAATAATTTAGCTACTCATGAAGAAAGTAAAGAGAGATATACCATGTGGGTTAGCCAAATCATTCATTCTTCAATAAGAAACTATGAAATTTGAGCCTCCAAAGTTGATTACATACTTTCCCAATTAGGGTTTCAAGCTTAGAATTTAAAACTATATTATGAGATAAGTAATACCCAAAAAAGAAAGGGTTTTTTCTTATATATGATTTGGGGTTCGTCCATGACATTTTATAATTCTGCTTTGGGCCAGTTCCCGCTGATCTACGATCGCATATCTTTAAATGCAATCGTAGCTACACGACCGCGGTTAGGTTCTATGACCGTACTTTGCTAACCACCTGGACTGACGGCAACCGTTGTCATAGTAACCGAGGTTGACTGCTCTAGGTTTCTAGATGTACTTCTTTTACTTCTATTTGCACCATTTTTAGCTTCATTCCATATATGATCACCTTCTTCACTTCATACCTGCAAAATGTAGATTTTAGTGCACTTAAATCTAGATAATGCCTCATTTTCTAATACAAAACATGGTAGTTTGTATGTATAATTTATACAAATGAGTGTTTGAATTACCACTCATCAATAGGCAGGGTAAATAGATAAGGTTTTCTGATCAGGGAGGTGCACAGTCTCATGGTGGTAAACATGGTGGCAAGTGGCAGAAAAAAATAGGAGAGTTATTGTTCCTTCTCTAATGCCAGTGCTCCTTACCCACAACAGTCGGGCGACAGACGTCACTAAAGTAGTGATAATTCTCGAGCTCAGGTTTCCCAATCTCAGGCAAATGAAGGTCATTCTATTCTTTATTCCCTTCTTGTCAGTTCTACGATCGTTCTTATCAGGGATTCTGTGAGAAAGGTAGAGATAAGTGCTTCAAGTGTGGTCAGGTATGCCATTAGCTCAAGGATTTTTAGACTAATAAGGTTGCTACAGGGGTAAATAAGATTATGGTGTCTTCATCTCTGCTCCTACACCTAGTGGTGTGTCATCTACTTTTGTTACTGCTCATGGTCTAGTATTGGTCGGAATAGGTTGTACGCTTTGGCATCCCGATAGGAATCTTAGGCATCACCTGATATTGTTACTACTATATTACAACTCTTTTCCTTTGATGTCTATTGTTTGGTTGATCTGGGCTCCACTCTTTTTTAAGTGACTCCTTATATAGCCATGTCTTTTGGTTTTGATTTGGAAATTATTTCAGATCTTTTTTTTATTTCTATACCTGTATGAGACTCGATCATTGCTGAACGGGTCTATAAGGGGAGTGTATCATCTATTGGTGATAGGCAAACCTTGGTAGATCTATTTGAGTTGGGGATGGTGGATTTTGATATAGTTTTGGGCATGAACTGGTTGCATTCTTGTTATGAATTTTTAGACTGTCAAACTCATAAGGTCATCTTTAGGTTCCTTGGTGAGCCAGAAATAGAATGGGAGGCTTTTTGTTTAGCTCCTAGGGGGAGATTTGTTTCCTATATTCGAGCTCGAAGGTTAATCTCTAAAGGGTGTCTTCATCACTTGGTCTGGTTAAAATTTCTAACTCAAAGGTTCTTCTTTGCGGTCAAATCTAATATTTAATGAGTTTCCAAAGGTATTTCCGAATGATCTTCCTAGTGTTCCTCCGAATAGGGAAATAGAGTTTATCATTGGCTTGCTTCCATACACTTTTCCAACATCTATTCCTCCATATAGATTAGCTTCGACTGAGTTAAGGAAACTGTAGAAGCAAATTAAGGATCTTCTAGATAAGGAGTTTATTCTTCCTAGTATTTTGTTGTGGGGTACACCAGTTTTATTCGTGCATAAAAAGGATGGTTTCCTTCAGAAGTGCATTGACTACAGGCAGTTGAACAAGGTAACGGTCAAGAGAAAGTATCCTCTCCAAAGCATAGATTATCTGTTTGATTAGTTATAGGGAGATAAGTTCTTTTCTAATATAGATTTTTGGTCTGGGTACCATCAGCTTAAGATTAGAAAAGTGGATATCCCTAAGTTAGCTTTACGTACTCGGTATGGGAATTTTAACTTCTTGTTAATGGTATTTGGGTTGACCTATGCTCCGGCAGCATTTATGGGTTTGATGAACAGGGTATTTAGGAAGTATTTGGATCTCTTTGTCATTGTGTTTATTGATAATCTTCTGGTGTATTCAAGGAGTAAGGTGGATCATGCTAGTTACCTCTGTGTGGTATTGCAAACCTTAAAGGAACAACGATTGTTTGTCAAGTTCTCTAAGTGTGAGTTTTGGTTGAATTTTGTGACTTACTTGAGTCACATTATTTCTAGTGAGAGGATAATGGTTAATCCAAAAAAGGTTATTACGATGAAGGGGTGGCCTACCCATGACTCTATTCGATGTTTGGAGCTTCTTACATTTAGCCGGGTATTATAAGTGGTTTTTGGAAAGATTCTCATCAATAGCTACTCCTTTGACTAAGTTAACTCAAAAAAAGGTTAAGTGTTTTTGGTTGGATGCTTGTGACGGTAGTTTTGAGAAATTAAAGGATAGGTTGTCTTCAGCTCTAATTTTGACTTTGTCGGAAGGCAATGATGGGTTTGTGGTTTATTACAATGCATCTCAGGTAGGGCTTGGTTGTGTTTTGATGCATCATGGGAAGGTAATTACCTATGCTTCCAGGAAGTTAAAGGTATATGAGCGAAATTTTCCTACCTATGATTAGAAGCTGTTAGCGGTAGTGTTTGCTTAGAAAATATGGTGGTATTATCTGTATGGTGTTCTCATGGATATCTTTTCTAATCATAAGAGTCTTTAGTATGTGTTCACTCAGAAAGAGTTTAATCTCTGGTAGAGAAGATGGCTTGAGCTTCTTAAATATTATGATATGAGTCTTCACTATTACCCAAGTAAGGCTAACGTGGTTGTTGATGCTCTTAATTAGTTGTCTATGGGTAGTTTGGCACATGTGGAGGAAGGAAAATGGGAATCAATGAAGGATATTCACCACTTGGCCAATCTTGGAGTCCGTCTCTTGGATTCCAAAGATGGTGGTGTAATGGTGGAAGAGGTGGCTTGATCAACTCTTGGTGTAGAGATTAAGGAGAAGCAAGTGTTGGATTTGATCTTGATGAAAATCAAGAGTGATATCTGTGGACAAAAGGTGGCAGTGTTTGAGATTAGTGGTGATGGTACTTTACGATACTAAGAGAGGTTGTGTGTTCTGAATATCAATAGTTTACGACAAAGGATTTTAGCTGAGGTACATGAGTCACGCTATGTTATCTATCCTGGTTCGACAAAGATGTATCATGATCCTAAGGATATCTATTGGTGGAATGGTATGAAGAGATATGTGGTTGATTTTATAGCCAAGTGCATAGTGTGTCAATAGGTTAAGGTTGAGTACATGAGGCGTGGTGGGTTGCATCAAGAAATAAAGTTGCCTAAATGGAAGTGGGAGATAATCAATATAGATTTTATTACCAGTCTTCCTCGGTCTCAAAACTAATTTGATTCAATTTAAGTCATTGTGGATAGGATGACTAAGTCTGCTCACTTTTTACCAATGAGGACTACCTTTTCGACAAAAGATTATGCAAAGTTGTATCTTCAAGAGATTGTGAAGCTGCATGGGGTGCTTAATTTGATTATTTCTGATCGTGGTATGCATTTTACATCTCATGTCTGGCGGTCTTTCCAGAAAGGATTGGGGACTAAGGTTAGTTTAAGTATGGCTTTTCATCCGCAGTTGGATGGGCAAGTGGAGAGAATAATTCAAACAGTGAAGGATATGATTCGGGCATATGTGATTAATTATGGTGGCAGTTGGGTTGAGCATTTACCTTTGGTAGAGTTTTCTTACAACAATAGCTATTATTCTAGTATTAGTATGCTTTTTTTTAGGCATTACATGGTAGGAGGTGTAGATATCCAATTGGATGATTTAAGATTAGTGAGGCGAATATATTTGGTCCTAATTTGGTCTATCAACCTATGGAGAAGGTGAAGGTGATTCGAGATAGGCTTAAGGCTGCCTAGAGTCGCCAAAAGTCTTATGCAGATGTTAGGCGTAGATATTTGGAGTTTGAGGTTAGGGACATGGTGTTCCTAAAGGTGTCTCCAATGAAGGGAGTAGTGTGGTTTGGCAAGAAAGGGAATCTTAGTCCTCTATTTATTGGTCCTTATGTGATTTCATAGAGATTTGGTAATGTTGCTTATGAGTTGGAGTTGCCATCTAGTTTTGGTTTAGTTTATACAGTCTTTCATGTTTCCATATTGAGGAAGTGTATTGGTAATCCTTCTTTGGTCGTTCCTTTGGAAGGGTTGGATATCTTGAATTCTCTATCTTATGAAGAGGTCCTGATTGAGATATTAGATAGGCAAGTTCATCGGTTTTGGACCAAGGACGTGGTTTCGATTAAGGTTCTATGGCAGAACCATAAGATGGAAGAAGTTACATAGGAAGAAGAAGAAGAAGACATGAAGTCCAAGTATCCGTTCTTATTTTCTTTTCCTGGTATTCGTGCTGAAGGTATATGCTCTTGAACACATCTTTATTTTCTGAGTTTGTTAGAGGAAAGATTAATATATTTGCCTCTTTGTTTCTAAACTTTTATGAAGGTTGGGAATATGTTTAATAATTCAAGTGACTCTGTGTGTAGTTACCCCTACCTTATTTGTCATTCGAGGATGAATATTCCTAGTGGTAGAGAATATTTCATCCTGGGTTTTGGCCTTAGAAATTTTCCTCGAAATTCATTCTTCGGACCCAATACGAATCCAGGAAATGAGTCGTGTGTTGGGGTACTAGTGGTATGGTCCTATCGTAAGCTGACCAGTGTTAGTTGGTGGAATGGTTTTGATCAATGGAATAGTCACAACTTAGGGGTGCGAGTCATAAGGATTAATACTTTTTTTAAAATTAATATGGATTTAATAAATAGAATACCAAATGTGAAGGATTATTACAAAGATGGACCAAACCACCGAAAATCTGCCAATGCATTGGGCCTAAGAAAATTGGACCATCAAAATTAAAAACCCAACCCAATCTCTCTATGTGTATTCATATATATATATATATATATATATGTCCCTAGGGTTTCTAAAATGTTTTTTGTTGTCTTGTCCGCCATTTGAGCTTCCTTCTAAGTGAGAATCCATGATGTCGGTGACCTTCAACCTTCAATTCTTGATGCTGGTCCTCTGGATCATTAACTCATTGCCTGAGATCTCGATGATTCCTACTATTAACAGCTCACTAAAGTAAGTATTTTACTTTAGCGTCTATTTGCCTTTATTTGTTGAGCTCCTTATGTAGACCTTTAACTTTCCTTCACATGTGTATGCTCTTTTTATCTGTGTTCTCTTGTAGATTGGATGGCTCTTCTTTTTTTGTGCTGAAATGAGGGTTTTAGGTCCCTAAGTCAGATTGTATATCCAAGTAAATCCTAGCTCCTGCGTTCTTTTGACTGTTGTTCCTTGTAATATCCCCTTATTATGACCTTGTTGACAGATATGGAAGGAGGGGAGATAAAGGATGCTCGGACCTGCCATTCTTTGAATTGTATTCTATTTCTCAGGTGTATTGGTCAGTTCAAACTCACTCGACCCTCCCCCATTACTTGAAGTCCACTTTTGATGGTTGAATCTGTATAGACTAGATAGCTTTTGATGTTTATGATTGCCCTCTTGGGGTGTAAATAGGTACTTGTAAGATGATTTAGCTCTGTTAGCTATAACTTTAGCCCTCAGCCTTTTTATCCTTTTTTCAGTGACAATCGTATATATGGACACTGTAACTTATCACTATTAAGGATTTTCTTACCTTTGACTTATAACTGCTGAAATGTTGTTATGCTGAAACCACCATTATCAATTACTGTGTTTGCTAAATTATCTGCCAACTGATTCCTCTCCCTTAAAATATGCTGAAATTTTACTTGCTTATCATGTAATAGCTCTGTGATTTGTTCAACATAATCTACCATATTCCATGGTCACTCCCACTCCTTAATTAAAATCTTCAGCATAATAAGAGAATCTGTTTGAAAGATTAACTTATTAAGATTGGATAGATTACAATGGATTGCTGCTTAAAGCATAGCATATGCTTCAACCTCCAAGTTAATAGTATCTATAATCTGTGCACCCTGTGCATACCTTAGATCTCCCTTTTCATCTCTCAGACAAAAAGCATAAGAACTGACCCCTAAATTACCCCTAAAAGCTCCATCTGTATTGTACTTCAACCAACCCTCTTCTGGGAATTGCCACTCAACCTTTGTCAGCTTGATTGATGGTCTCTTTTGTTGTAGTTGCTGATGAATCCCTGGCCACATGAAGGGAAAACTTATGTAGGATTCCTCACTTGAAGTAACAGACCAATATTTCTATTAATATTGTATATTACTATATGAGTTGACAAAGATTTCCCATTATTTTTTGAATTGTTTCTTCTTCTCCACAACTCCCATAAGATAATGCTAGGAATTGACTGATAGTATGCCTTAGTTGCACCCTGTTTCCCTTCATTCTACCAATAGATAATGAGCTCTCTTAGATTGGCTCCTTACATAGTAATACCTGCACAAGTAGAAAAATAAGATCAAGTCCTGTTAGCAGTGCTTGATTTCAGAAACATATGTGAAATGGTTTCTTAATCAAGTTGTGAACAACACCAGCATCTAGTAGGTCCTTCTACTCCCTATCTTCTCAAGTTATCATCACAGGCACTTTCCCTTTCCAAAACCTTCTCATTAAAAATGTCATCTTAAAAGGTAAACCTTTCACCCCAAATATTTTTACAAACAACATTCTTCTCCTCCCTTTCTCTAATATAATTCTAGACTGACTTAACAGTGAATCTACCATTTGACTCCAACATCCATATTGGATTGTCTTCTCCCTGTCTATTAGCTAGAATTCTGATTGATTCCATAATGTAATCTGTAATTTCTTAAGGAAATAGCTGATACATAAGCTGTGAATTCCAGAATCCATTATGAATCAAGTCCTTTACCTATTGGTATTGATTGTCCCATTCCCTTGAATTCTATAAAAGTCCATAAAAATCTCCCTCTAAGCATTGATACGAGCCGTATCGGTGACTAGTATAGTGGGCAGTGTTTGATCCTCCTTGTAATTCATTCTGCCAGGGATACGGATCATGGTACGAATCGTATGCTAATGTTTTGACTTGGTTGGATGAGTCATATACTGGATAGTTCCTGATCCAAAGGTTAAGGCCTGGGTACGACTGGTGGAAACCAATCGTAAGAAAGGGTACGACTCGTAAGAGGGTCAATCGTATCCCTGTGATCAGTTTTTAAGGGACATAAGTGGGGTAATTTTGGATATTTCCCTACTTACCTTAATTATGACCCACAACTTCTAATACTTTTAGGAGGTTATTTACCCTATTATTCTATTCATTAAAAGTTAGAAAACTATTTCAAAACACATCATGATTCTCTCAAGAGCTTTTGGGGAAAGAAAGCTAGGGTTTCAACTTGGGGATTGCGTTGGTGATTTTCTTCCATCATTTTTCTTGGTTTAAGGCATCTGCCTCCTACCTACTTCTTACTTCTAAAAAGGCATGGATTTTATGGATATTTTCATGGTTTCGATGTTGCATGGTTTATGGTTTTCAACTATAAATTAAGGGTTTTGTTTATAATGGCTAGGTTATGGTTTCCTATGGTTTAATTATGTTTTTATATGCATCAATTATGGTTTTGGGAAATTGGATTGCATGGTAATGGTTTAATGGTCTTTGAAATTAGTTTTGGTCATATTATGCCCCCAAGGTATTTGATAAAATGCTTATTAAGATATATTCATTGCATTGACTTCTTTAAATGGAACTCTTGCTTGTTTTCAGCTTATATATGAAACTATAAATGGTTTAAATGGTTTAAAAAGGTTAAAGGATAATTGGTTATGCTTGTAGAGAACATGGTAGTCTCCCAAGAGGTTAATATGGTAAATGGAAAGGGGAACTTGAGAATCCCCTTAACCTAAATGGTTTAGCTATGGATAAATCTTACAACTACGATTGGTATGACAATACCACTAATAATTGGCCTTGGGTAATAAATGGTAATTGGATTGTTTGGACATGATTTTTAATTTTGGCATTAATGGCGGGATGTGTTACTAAGCCTTAGAAGGTGGAGGTTCCAGGGGAACAGAAATTGGAAACTCATATTTGCCGATATGAGGGGTTTTCGATGACCACGTATGAGTGTCACGTTTTATATTGGAGGGATGTACTATTAATCCTATAGGATATTTCCTAGTCGTGAAGACATGCACTGGGACTCTTTTAGTAGGGGAAGTTGAACTCATACGGCCCATGGGTGTGGTTAAACGGAAAGGTTTCATACCCCAAGTTAAAGGTTTTAAATACATTCTAAACACGGATTCCCTTTCGCGGCACTTATATATATGTATGGTTGTATGCATCATGGATGGTTTTACTTGGTTGTTTAAACGGCATTACTTTATCCTTATCCTAAGATACATGATAGTGGTCAGTCTCTAACCCGTCTACTAGCATTTGTATACCCATGCGATGCAGGAATCGACCATTCGACTCCTCCTACATAGTGATTATCTTAGGGATAATATTTGGATTGAAGTGGTGAGCTTCTATCTTTCCAAAAGGCTCCATTTCATGATATGGACATTCTTAAATATTTTGCTTTTGTTTTTTATATTGATTTTGGCCATGGTTGGGGGCATGTCCCAACCGAATATTTATATTCTTTTGGATAGAGGTTTTGTGGTACTTCTGGGAGTTAGTATGGGTGGGATTAGTATTGATGTTAGCCTTGGCATTAGAATAAGCTGGGAGGTTGGCATCATCGGACATGATTTCTCACTATTTTATCATATTACATTTTGGGTTTGATTGTCATATTATGTTGTAATATTCTCTTTGGTTTTGGTATAGTATGGATGGTTGGTTTGGTGCGGGCACTGTTATGACCCTATCCTAGAGTCTTCATGAATGCATTTGCGCAATTTTGTTATATGCTCAAAATTTAGCTTATCTAAGGACGTGAAATTTGATTGGATTGGGTTAAGGGGGCGGCCCGCAGTCCTGGTTGGACTTAGGATGCTCATTACGTCTAGGCCCTGGTTCGGGTCATGACAAATCACCTCCACAGAATCTTTCTGGGAACTCTGTCATATGTTTTTGCAAGATCAATAAACACCATGTGCAAGTCTTTTTTCCTCTCCCAAAACTGCTCCACTAGTCTTCTCACAAAGTGAATTGCCTCAGTAGTCGAGCAACCTGGTATAAAACAGAATTGATTCTCAGAGATAGTCACAATCCTTCTCAGCTTCAAATCTACCACCCCTTCCCAAACCTTCATTGTATGACTCAATAACTTAATACCTCTATAGTTGTTGCAACTCTATTTTCTACCTTGTTCTTGTATAATGAAATCATTGTACTCCACCTCCATGCTTCAAGCATTTTCGTCGCCCTAAAAATGATATTAAATAATCTTGTCAACCACTTCAAACCTGCCCCACCAGTGCTCTTCCAAAAATTCACTGTAATCTCGTCTGGCCCCATC
>NC_061119.1:90999227-91003982 GCF_002878395.1 Capsicum annuum | reverse complement strand
AATGAAAATTTTACCAACTCATGAACCTGTTTAAAGTTAATTTTTTTAAAATAAATGAATTACTCTTAGTTGTACCAACTGAGCTTCTTTTACCTGCAAACAAAAGGTATTACTCTTAATTTTTGTTTCATTTAATAATAACACTATTTTTATATATTAATTTTAAAAATTAATTAATTTTGAACTTTTTTATATCATTTTGAATAATATACTTTTATCTAGAACCAAACTTTTATGACGTTTTTAAGATCATACATTTCAAAAGTTACTTTAAAAAAAATTCATCGTTATTTACTAAGGTGGAATTTGGGTTAAAACATGCTGATCTAATGATCAAGTCAAACTTGATAAACAACATACACTTTGTTTCATTATAGTGTGGGAAAGATTAAATAAGGGACGAAGTCCCCATGCTGAGACAAATGAGGTTCCAGTATCATACATCGCAGAAACCGCAGTTACAGTACTCATAGTAGCCATCAAAACTATATACTATTATTATATATATAACGTGGGTGGTGGAACTTTGTTTGTAAAAATGATTATTTATACTTATTATTTACCAGAATTTGATGTGTATTTAAATGAGACCCACTTCTTTTTAAAAGTCGCATGTAAGTGATAATTAACGATGAAGTCGGAAAGCACTGCTATCGACCATTCGTTATAGTAAAATAAATACACCATTGGAAGTTGATTGAATCGGGTTGGGTAGATTCTAAACCTATTAGGTTCTTATGTAGACTTGGAAAAATGGGACGATTCATAAATGTCACAAAGGCATGAGAAGTATACCAAAACTCGTGGTAAGGCCGAAAAGTACTACTATCGGTATGCCACGTATCAAGGCAATTTTTAATAAATTCTCAATAAATAAAAGCGGGACAGAAATCACTTTTAGGCTAACGAATATTATATATCTAAAAGATTATTTTAAGCCAGACGTAATTCATTAAAGCTACCGTGCTAGAACCACGGGACTCGAGGGGTGTCTAACACCTTCCCCTCGGTCAACAGAACTCCTTATCTGAATTTCTAATTTGCAGACCAAAAATAAAGAGTCATTTCCTTTTGAATAGGGATGCAATAAGGTGACTTGAAGCACCCAAACTCAATTTCAAGTGGCGACTCTGTAAATAAAATAATCCCTATTCAAAACGTCACTATAATTGGAAAAACCCATTTTCTCTAAAACCAACTCCCTAACAGGGTTGCGATGATAAAAAATAGGAGTGTGACAGTGTCCTTTTCCTATTTTTTAATTTATTTTTGTGAAATCAAGACTTACATAGTTTATAATTTTAATCAATGAAACCTAATAATTGGTCATGTATAATTCAATTTTATCTGTTACCGTAATTTTTAAAATTCATCGAAACCTCTAAAATTACATGTAAGGTCGAATTTTTTTTTCTAATGCTTAATATACTCCTAAATAATTAAAAATTTAGAATTTAAGCAGAACATGACTATATACACACACATATAATCGTATCATAAATAGACTATGCATATTTCACTATTTTTATTCTAATTATTATTTTTAAAAAATAAATTAATAATTTTAATTTTTATAATATTGGGTTCGTGTTGACACGATTTATAATTTAAAATTTGATTGATTATCAAAATTTTAGTTGTATCACATAAATTAAAATCGAGTGAATGATACATATTGAGCTCGTGATGACAGGAACTCTAATTTTGAGTGATAAATACATTTGAAGAAGGGATATATACAATTAAGTGACACCATAGTAACAACAAACTAATTATAATTTAAAACATGAATTCATGCTGACGAGGATATCAACTTGTGATATATAATAAAAAAACACGTAATTGTCGATTAGCAAAGTGTTTAGGTCTTCAATTCGTACAGGTTTTCCTATTTTGATTGCGTTATCAGGCAAACGTCAAATAAGTATATAATTGGGTTATCACCGAAGGATGTCGTGATGGGGTTGCTCCTCCCTTAATTAAAGATTTCAGGTTCGAGCCTTGGATATGCAAAAATCCTTGGTAGGAAGCGCTTCCCCCAAATGGGCCCTATGCAACGCAAATTCTAATTAGTCGAACTCCAATATGGATATTGGACACCAGATGGAAAAACCAAAAAAACAGTATATAATCGGGTTAGTGGGGTATGAATCTTTTAAAAAAAAAACACATTATGATAATCAAAGAGGAGGAAAAGCTAAGCAAATACTGATGATGTTCTGTGCTGGAGCTTCATCGTGTTATGTTAAAAAATACACGGATAGCGACCGTAACTATCAGGGAAATTTCCTGCATGCAAATAAATATGAAGTGAGAATTTGAAGTTTATTGATTTTGACGGTGTCATTGAATTTAGTATTTTAGTTTAGTTTTTTGAGTACCTTGTCTAGTTTCATCAATATCATCCACCTCTCAATAATAACAGGTACTAGAGGACAAACGAGAAGATTATCAACTAGTATTTTTGTTTTCACTGTAATTTAAACATGCAACCTCAAGACTTTCATGACCACCACTAACTTATTGTTATTTTAGTTGATAGAAATTATTGAGTTCGATGGTTTGAATTCGTAGCTGATGCACTAACTCGGCATCTGCTCATGATGCAGGTAAGGGGAAGGGTCAAAGACACGCAAACAAAACCGTGTGCCTGTTTCACGGTAATGCCAATAAAGTTAGAGATGAATGGAATTTTTATGCCGTGTCCTCTTCTGTATAGTATGATTTATGTGGTGAGCTAGTATAAGCGCCGCATGCACTAGCTAGAAAATTGGACACACTATGACAATTTCTTGGGCTAATTTGATTTAGGCACATATATTGTCTTGGAAATATCCGCACAGCTTCCATTTCTTGTCTTTTTCGCAAAGATACACTACTACAATGTTTTGATTTGGGTAAAAAATGGTTACAGCACCTTACATATGGACATTTTTCTGGTTTAATTAATAAGTAAAAGTGAAGATTCAATTGATAAGTTTCCATGCTAACCTTTCGATTCATCTAATAATAGATGAAACATATATTATGTAGTGCTTAAACGATCAAAAGGTAATAACGAACACTAGTATATATATATACTAGTTTAGGTGTACACGCCTTGTGCGTGTAACTCATTTTATCAAGTTCAAACGTTGCACTAAATAGGATATTTGTTTAAATAATAAAGATGAATACAATAATTAAATTCAACATCTTTTGGAGATTTAATTAATTAAACCTAACCTTTAACAAAAAAAATTGTCAAAACCGATCGACATTCATCTACCACTTATAAACTGCAATAAAACAATACGATGATAGAGACATCAAAATAATATAATTAAATCTAACCTTTACACAAAAATTTTCTCAAAGTCGTCCGGCACTCATTTACCACCTGCAAACTATAATAAAATAATACAATAAAAAAGATATCAAATTAATACAACTAAACTTAACATTTACACGAAAAAATTCTCAAAACAGAGATATAAATACAATGCAATTAAACCTAACCTTTATCTAAAAAATTTCTCAAAGTCGACCGACATTCATCTACCCCATGTAAATTCATATACGATGTGTAAACTATAAATATATCTTGATTAATAAATAAACATGTCTATTATACTATAAATATATAGTCATTGGATTAAAATTCTACTTTCACTTTTTTTAATCTTATTTTTTAATAAAATTATTTGATATCATTAGAATTCAATTCAGTTAGTACTTTTCCAAAAGTTAGATTGTTAATTTAACTAAATCTCCTAATATCTCACGTGGATTAAAAAAAAAAAAATTCGTATACAATTAGAGTGGCTAACCAATTTTTTATGACGAAATATAATCCAAAGAATTTGGTAAAAGTTATAAATAAGTCAATTTCAAATTATTTATTATATATAAGTCATTATAAAAAAATCACGAAAAAATATTTCAGTTATCAATTACCTATTCAGAATATATAATAATTTATTATTTAAACTTCAAGAACATACAAAAATCATTAAAGAGAATTTTTCAATTAGTAGAAGTCTAACAAAAATGCATGATAATTTATTTTTATAACATAAAAAAATATACTAAAATTTTAGAAAACTTACCTCAAATCACAAGAAAAATTGTCTCTTCAATCATAAATACTGTTAATATTTCACTAAAAACTTCTCAATTAGCAATTGTCTATCACGAATAGATGATTATTTGTTATAAACTTCAAAAACTAATTAAAATTTTAGAAAACTACCTCAAATCACAAGCAAATTTATTTCTTTAATCATAGATATTATCAAGATTGTAAACATCAAAAATAAAAATTTTAGAAAACATACCTTAAATCACAATCAAATTTATGAACAACGATAATAAAGAAAAAAATTATTTAAGAACTATATTATCGACGTATTATTGTAGAAAGGAAGAATTCTCAATTTATAAGAACTATATTTGGTTTTTCTTTTTTATTTTTTCTTCTGTTTTTTTTTTTCCTTTTTTCGTCCACACATCTTCCTTCCTTTTTAATTCAGTTTAGCTTTCTATTCATTTATGTATTTTCCTTTTTTTGTTCTTTTTTTTTTTTTGCTTTAGACGTTTTTTTTCTTATTCTTTTCAATTCAAATCAATATTATTTTTTATTTATTTAATTTATTAATAAATTACATATAAGGTAGGCTTTGAATTGACTTAGAACTTTTTCCTAACTCAATAAGGATTTTAATTAATTTTAAAGTTCTAATATTAATAATAACTAAATAATAATTTGAGAAAAAT
>NC_061119.1:90986802-90999127 GCF_002878395.1 Capsicum annuum | reverse complement strand
TTCTATTCATTTATGTATTTTCCTTTTTTTGTTCTTTTTTTTTTTTTGCTTTAGACGTTTTTTTTCTTATTCTTTTCAATTCAAATCAATATTATTTTTTATTTATTTAATTTATTAATAAATTACATATAAGGTAGGCTTTGAATTGACTTAGAACTTTTTCCTAACTCAATAAGGATTTTAATTAATTTTAAAGTTCTAATATTAATAATAACTAAATAATAATTTGAGGAAAATAGTAAAAAGACGATTCTGTCTAAAGAAGAGACTTTTAGTGAAGGATAAAAAGTTCAAATCACTTTTCTAAAGATTTTCACACTTTTAATATATACTTTTAATATATATATATACATATATATATATATATATATATATATATATATATATAGATAGATAGATAGATAGATATAACGAATTATAAAGTATTAGGTGTACATTTGATGGATAATTTTTGAATTAAAACCTCGAGTTGGAGGCATCGCTGAGATAAAAGACAATTGATTCGATTTTCTCCAAATGAACTAATCGTATAAAAAGAAGAATTGATTAAATAGTAAACGCTAAAGTTAAAACTAAGTACAGTAGTAATATATAGAATTGAAGTTGCAAGTTTTTAATCCTATTCTTGAAAAAATGGTCAAATGTCTGAACTATAGGCTAATTTTTAACCATACACTTTATCTTTATGGAGATTTTATTATCTTCACAAGTTATTTAAAGCTAGAATTATTATCACCCTAAAATAGGATAATCAAGTTTTTTGAATGTGGTATAGTGTGATGCACGCGCCATTATATACCACATATTTATTCTATTATTTTTTTAAATTCTTTTTTTTCCCTCTTTTTCTTAATCTATTTCATAATTTCTATTTTTCTCTTTTCCTTTATTATAGCTACTGCTTGCAAACAATTTTTCGACGACTTAGAAGTGGAAAACAATTGACAATATCGAATTTGAAATTTTCGATAACCTTGAAGTCGTAAACAATAAATAACATCGAATTTGAAATTTTCGCCGACCTTGAAGTGGAAAACAATGAACAATACCAATTTTAAAATTTATGATGACCTTGAAGTCGGAAACAATGAACAATATCAATTTTAAAATGTTCGACGATCTTGAAGCCGAAAATAATGGACAATACTGAATATAAAATTTCCAACGATCTTGATGTCGGAAATAATGGACAATACCGATTTTGAAATTTATGACGACCTTGAAGCCGAAAAATAATGGACAATACCCATTTTAAAATTTTTCATGACCTTGTAGTCGGAAACAATAAACAATACGATTTTGAAATTTTCAACGACCTTGAAGTCAGAATAATGGATAATTTTCATTTTGAAATTTCCGACAACACCTTGAAGTTGGAAATAATGGGTTTTGTGCTTGGGCACATCAATGAAATTGGAACATAACAAGAGATTCATTAGAGATGAGGAAGATGATAGATTGGTCTTGGATGTCATTGATGAGTTCTTGAAGTTTTTTGTTTTGTGAAGAAGAAGAAGAAGAAGAAGAAGAAGAAGAAGAAGAAGAAGAAGAAAGAAAGAAAATGAATAATGAAAGATAATAATTAAAATTATATATTTATACAAAGAAATATTAAAAATAAAATTTTAATATATATTTGTCGTGCTCACTCTCTCAAAGGGAGTGAAATGCACTCACTTTACCACCCAGCATTTAGGGAGCAAATAATTTTATTTTAAAATGTTCAGAGAGGTGATAGGCCCCCCCCCCCCCCTCCCGGCGTGAAGGTTGAGTGCATAGTTGTTGAAATTTTGGGTAAAGACTAGAGGGGTAATAGACCATTTTCTCTCTTATTTTTTGAAATTTTTGATGTTACTAAGTTACATGATCAAATAACAAGAAGGAAAATGTCAAAAATCATGATATTTCAGTATGTGAAACTTATAATATTTGTTTTTCGTTTATGTTTGATCTAATCATGTTTCCTTGATCTAATCATGTTTCTATCATACATAATATTTAATTGAGCTAAATATACTCTTAGCCATCGTTTCATTGGACACAAGTTATTTCAGGATTGATATCTCGAAATTAGTTATCATATTCTCAAGGTGAGAACAAAAATTATGGTTATAGTATCATTGTGAATTGCTCTCCTTGATAAAGAAAAAT
Source organism: Capsicum annuum (assembly GCF_002878395.1). NCBI lineage: Eukaryota > Viridiplantae > Streptophyta > Magnoliopsida > Solanales > Solanaceae > Capsicum > Capsicum annuum. The sequence goes on along the minus strand of NC_061119.1, from coordinate 90,996,976 downwards.
TGGAATTCATCAATGGAACATGCAGAAAGAAGAAATTTAAGGAGAACTTGTTTGATTCATGGGAGAAATATGATGCGATAGTGCACTCGTGGTTTATGAATTCAGTTTAAAAATATTTGCTAACTGGTATTGTGTATGGTGAAAGTATTTATGCTGTTTGGAAAGACCTCGCAGAGAGATTCAATAAAATCAATCGAGTTAGAGTTTTTTAGTTATATAGGGAGATTGCAAATCATGTTCAAGGTACTAACTCTTTTTTTGTTTATTATTCCAAACTTAAGGAACTTTGAGATGAATATAGCACTATGATTCCTGTCCCAAAATATGATTGCCCTAAGTCTAAGGAGTATGTTGAGCATCTTCAAGAGCAACGTTTGTTGCAATTTTTAAATAGCCTAAATGACTCCTATGACCGAAATCATAGACAAATTTTGATAAAATTTGTAGCTCCTCTTGTAAGTCAAGCTTATGCTATGATGATTACTGAAGATAAGAGTGAAAGGACCATTAGTTGTGCACACGTAGTCATGAATGATAAGAGGTTTAATGATCCTACTGTTTTACAAGCTGGAAGAGTACAGTGTTACAAATCAAAGAAGTCTTTGCTATGATGTGAGCATTGTAATATCAAAGGACACTCTAAGGATAAGTACTGGAAGATAATAGGTCATCCTGCTGATCACAAATATAAAGGAAATTTCAGCTCAGGAAGAGGAAATAGAGGTTATAACACTAGAGGTAGTAGAACTCAAACACCTCAATTTCTTGCCAATGAAAGATTTGGCAATCAGACACATCCTAATGTGAACAATTTGTATGGCAAATTACACCTGGAATGGGTGTTTGTGACATTAGTTCATCCTTGTTTGGACCACAGAACACTGGAACCAAAAACATGGTCGAGGCTAGAGGCCAATACTTCACTGAGGAAAAATACCATTAGATCCTCCACCTGCTAAACAAAGATGCCACAGATGGTCTGCAACCAGTCAATCCTGCATGTGCCATTACTTGTTTCCATTCAAAAATTCCATATAGTGAATGGATAGTTGGCTCAGGTATCACTCACTACATAAACACTAGCCTATAAAACTTACTAAGTCCATCAACAGTCAGGAACTCAAAACATGCCAAAGTACACTTACCTACAACGGATAGAGCAAATGTTTCGCATACTGGATACATTTAATTCCTTGATGAGTCTGTCTTGAAGAATGTATTATTTGTGCCTAGGTTTAAGTTCAGCCTATTATCAGTATCAAGTTTAACCAAGGAACTTTTATGTTTTGTCTCTTTTTTTCCTGATTTCTATGTGTTTCAGGACTTATACAATGGCAAGGTAAGGGGGATTGGTAAGGAGAAATATGGCTTGTAAATATTTAGATCTAGTGGTGCAAATACAATAAAACAGTGTTGTGCAACAACAAAAGTGACTAGGGTTGCAGATGGTGTTGCAAGAAACTACAAATTGTGGCATGAAAATCCTGGGCATCGTTCTTTACATATAATGTAGAAATTAGATATGCTCTGCTCTAAATGTAGTAACATGTTCATGAGAATTGTTTCGTATGTCCACAAGTTAAACAATCTAGATTTCTATTTCTTATTAGCAATTCCAAAAGTGAGTTTCCTTTTAAACTTGTACATATGGATCTTTGGGGACCCTATAATACAGCTACAATACTTGATAAGAAATCTTACTTTTGACTATTGTTGATTACTAAAGTATTTACTTGGATATACTTGTTACAGTTGAAATTTGAAGTCATAGCGGTGATTAAGCAATTGTTGTCCATGATAAGTAACTAGTTTAACACATCAGTTAAGGTCCTGAGGTTAGATAATGGGACTGAATTTTTTAGCAGTCAGTGCAATAAGTTACTTAGTCAATATGGGATCATACATCAGAATAGTTGAGTTCATACAATACAACAAAAAGGCCGAATTGAAATAAAACACAAATATATCAGGCACACAACTAAAGTATTAAGATTTCAAGCAAATATTCCACTCAAATATTGGGGCTTGTGTGTTAAGACTGTAGTATACCTCATTAACATGTTTCCTTCCAGAGCTTTAGAAAGAGGTATTCCCAGTGGTGGATCCAGGGTATCAGGTGGGGGTTTCAGAGAACCCAGTAACTTTGGCGCAAAACTAATATTTATATATAAAAATCTAGTAAAAATATATAAGAATTATAAGTTGGGAACTCATAAATAAAGTGTGTTGTTGGTCTAGTGGAGTAGATGAATTTGTAGAAGATTTATTGACCTCTTGGTCGTAGGTTCAAATTCCCTTAGCTGTAATTTATTTTTATTTTTATTAGTGAAGGAAATTCACAAACTTTAAATCATGAATTCGCCTCTGGATATTCCTTATGAGTGGTTGTATAAGAAAAGGTGTAATCTTTCTCACCTAAGAGTATTTAGGTGCTTGTGTTATGGAAGAAATTGTCACAGATGACAAATTTGTAGCAAGGGCTAGATAAGCTGTCTTGATGGGCTATTCTGAAACACAAAGGGGTTACTTGTTACTTGATACTTCTACTAACCTCTTTTTTGTTAACAATGATGTTAGATTTAGAGAGTGTCTTTTCCCTCTCCAAAGGGAAGAATCAGAACACATGTTGAGAGAAGAACACGTATTCATGGAGCAGCATCAAATACAGTACTATTCATCACATCCTACTAGTTCTCATGGCCATGAAGTGTAAAATATTGGTTGTGACTCTACTCCTTAGTCCACAAATGATGCACAGATTGAAACTACAAGTAATACTCATGCAGACACCACTAATAATGGAGTTGTAGCTGCTGGACCTGGTTTTTCACCTGAACCTATGAATTTTGAAGAACATGTGACTTTTGAAGATCTTGTGGATGATAAAACTCAAGTAAATAATGTATCTAATTTGAAAAAACATGTAGGTGTCTAACCAAATGACCTTTCAATATTTTCATCATCTCCATACATCAGAAGGTCTCAAAGACATGTCAAGGAGCCCATATGGATGAGGGATTATAGTACTTAGAAAAAGAAAGGCACTAGTTGTTTCCTATAGCACAACATATCTCATATACAAGAACTTTCTCTCAGTACCAGTGTTATGTGGCCATTATCTCAAGGACGATAGAGCCACAAATATTTAAGGGAGCAGTTAAAGAACCTAGGTGGATAGAGGAAATGAAGTAGAAAATCCAAGATCTGCAAGTTAATAGTACATGAAAAGTTGTAAATTTACCAGCGGGAAAGAACGCAGTGGGATTCAAGTGGATATACAAGATCAAGTATGAAGCCAATGGTGAAATTGGGAGATTTAAGGCAAGATTAATGGGCAAAGGTTACAGTCAAACGGAAGGCCTAGACTATCATGATACATTTTCATCAATAGTAAAGATAGTTAGAGTCAGATCAGTCATAGAAATTATTGCTTCAAAAGGATGGAACTTGTTCCAAATGGATATCTATAATGCTTTTCTTCATGGTAATCTTGAAAAAGAAGTATACATAGAGACACCTAAAGGTTTTAGGAGACAAGGAAAGACAAGAGTGTGTAAACTGATCAAGTCTTTGTATGGTTTAAAGTAGGCTTCAAGAGAGTGGAATATAAAGTTGACAGAAGCCTTAATAGATGCAGGTTTCTATGAAAGCATTAATGACTGTTCTTTGTTCACCTTGAGGGAGTAGAATAAGATTGTGATTGTACTAGTATATGTTGTTGATTTACTCTTCACTAGTAGTAACAGACAGTTGATTGAAAAGGCAAAACAAACTCTCAACAATAAGTTCAGGTAAATGACTTGGAAAACCGTAAGTACTTCTTAGGCATTGAATTCTTAAGATCTACAACAGAAATACATTTGAATCAGAGAAAGTATATCTTTGAACTCATATCTGACTTAGGTTTGAGTGTTCAAAGCCTGTATCCACACCTTTGGAGCTTAATCACAAGCTTACCATAAGGGAGTATGATTAGATTACTGATAGTACTGCTAGAGACGAGCTCTTGAGTGATGTAAGTTCATTTCAAAAGTTGATTGGAAAGTTGTTGTATGTTACCATCACAAGACAACTTCTCAGTGTAAACCCTGAGTCAATTCATGCAGCAACCTAAAAGATCACATTGGGAAGTTGCTCTCAAAACTATTAAATACTTGAAGAATGCACTAGGTTACGACATTCTTATAAAATCTAGTCATACTCAACAACTTACATGTTGGTGGGATCCTGACTAGGAAACATGTCCAAACACCAAGAAGTCAGATACTGGTTTTGCAGTAAAATTTAGAGAATCTTTGATTTCTTGAAAATCAAAGAAGCAACAAACTGTCTCAAAGAGCTCAGCAGAAACTGAATATAGAAGCCTTGCAGCAGCAGTAGCAGAATTGACCTGGTTGAAAGGATTATTTCAGGAGTTGAATATTCAAATTAACAAGCCTATCACAGTCTTCAGTGATAGCACATATGCCATTCAGATTGTAGAGAATCTCATATTTCATGAAAGAACAAAGCACATCAAAATTGATTGTTGTTTTATCAGAGACAAGATCAAAGAAGGAATGGTTAAGGTTGTCTAAGTAAATACAATGGAACAACAGGCTGACTTGTTAACTAAGGCTTTGACTACTTCTCAACACATGCATTTATTTGGCAAGCTTGGAGTGTTCAATATCTTAAACCCTCCAGCTTGAGGGAGAGTATTAAAGTGGTAGATGATTACCTGAAGTGAGTGGATTAGCTAAAGTTAGTTACGGGTGTTAGTGGTAGTTGAAGTTTGTTAGTAATGGAAGTTGTTAGCCAGCTGTTAGTGGTTAAATTTATTGTATAGCACTGCAGGTAGTTAATTACTATTAGCTTGTGTATATATATGATCCCTTCCAGATCGAATGAAGTAACCAATTCATTTTCCAAAAAATAACTTCTTCTTCAATTTTCTCTGCACAAACTAGAGAATTCTCTTAAATACTGACGTCTTTTTTCTCTCAATTGTTTATAAAATATCCCAATGTTCCATGGTTTTCCTTGGGGGTATAATAGAAAGAGGCTCTGGGGAATTATATTGCTCCATGTTACGTCGTGAAATCCTTAGAATCTTGTGAAACAAATCTTTTAGGAAAATAAAAACCAATTGCTCTTTAGATTGAAACCAACATTTTTTAAGATAAAGATTGTTGATTTTGAGGTTGTTGATTTTGAGGTTTTCTACTATTAATTATGATAGAACAGTAACAAAGTTGAAGGAAATTTTTCGACGGCAGATTTTCAATATTCTTTTGGTGTTTGATCACGTTGTTGGTGTCATAACATATAATTTTAGTTATGCAATTTTGAAGCAGATTGTGGATTTAGTTGTGTTATTTTGATGTAATGTAAATGTATTTCGACACCATTTCTTTTGTTTTGGCAGACAAATTTTTCAAAAAAAAATAAAAATAGATAAGGTCAGATCTTAATTATTTAGTTAAAACAGTTTAATCAAATCCAGTGGAGATGGTAGAATTTAGTCAACGATACTGCTTTGCAAAAGGATATTATAATGTATAAAATGCATTATATATCCAATAGAAGTCTGCCAGCACCAAAACATGCATCTTAAGCTGAACCATAAAGTCTTTACCTGATTTCAGCAAGTCAATCTGAAAGAAACCAAGAAATTCGCAGAAGGAAAGCTGGTTCAATTAATATGTTTACATTAGTTCTTCTAGCTCTAATAAGAAGATTCAAAGAAATGATAGAATACATAATTGTTACTACCACGTTAAAAACTTCTCTTACATGTTAAATGGAAAAATATTTATAAGCTTAATTACAAAGAATTAATTTTTATTTTATTTTACTTAATATGATTTTCTAACAAAGGCATTCACTTGAATCTATTTTTACGTGGCTCCAATGCTAATTGCTATTACTAATAGTATATGTTAAAATGATACCGTAAATATAATTAGTGTATGGATAAAAACTCGACTTAAGATTTGAGTGAATCTAGAAGTGAACGTGGCAAGAAGTAGGTCAAACGTGACTCAACATGGATAACACATCAAATGCTATCCTCAGAACCTGATCGATAAGAATAATCCTATTCATGAAAGATTTAAGTTAAGAGAATCGAAGCTGGTGTCATATCAGCAAAGATTTCATAGCTTCGACGGTATGAGAGCAAGCACTAGATTGTTAACGGACAAGATAAGATCAACTGATCAAGGTTCCACCATTGTGGAAGGGTTCAAAATTTTCATCAGTCGTCGTTATGTAACTAAAGTAATGTGCAGATAATGGGCTTAATTAATGGTGGCGAGATTCTCAAATGGTCCTTCCTCTAAGGTTTAGCTATAAGTAGTATTCTGTCTACGCGCTGTAAATTATCTGATCTTTATTTGGTTATCATCATTACATTTTGTGCTTTTAATTTAAGCTCCGAATTACTTTTTAGTTTCATTATTCTGAATAATATCAATACGATCAAGCTTACCTGATAATTCTTATTGGTTAATGTACATGTAGCGTTTACAGTTTCATTTTTATTTTTATCTTTATTTTTATTTTTAATTTTTAAAATTAAATTATTTGTTGATCAATAATAAATAGACGGAAAAGACAACTTTATTATGAAATATTCAAAGTCGGAACAACCGGGGAAGGTGTCATATCAACAAAAATTTTGCCTAGCTTTGAAGTACAGGATCGGGCACCACATTTTTATTGAATAAGATAAGGCAAGGATCATACTATTGTGGAAGGATTTCAAATATTAGTGAGTTGTTAAGTGAAGTAACATGTAAACTACGGATTTTATAGGGATGAGATTTTCGAATGGTACTCCCAAGAGTTTAGTTATAATTAGTCTTTTGTCTACTCATTGTAAACCATTTAAGTTTTATTTATTTACCCACATTATACTTCTATATTTTGTATTCATAAACTCTAAAAAACTCTAAAATTCCATCGCTTTTGAATACAACAAGATCAAGTATATATAGCGACACTCGCAACTACTAGCATTGGAACCCAGCATATTCTATTTACTTGCTTTATTATTTCATACTAGTGAACTTTGTTCTGCTTCCCATAATTATAAAACATCTTATTAAATCCATGAAATATTTTTATCTAATATTTAGAAATTAAGCACCTTACTTGTATTTCTTATTTTTTCATTATTTTTATAATTACATAGTTTGATGTTTTCAAATATTGTTTAACAAAAAAATGTTTTTGACATCTGTAGTTATAACCATAGCCTTTCTTTTTGTCTCCAAAAAGTTTACCATAATATTATTTATATTTTAAATAATCTGTGAAACTCCATCTATATTTTATGACTATTATATTTTATTTCTCACACACTTAATATTGATATTTCCCGGTTAAAGATATATAGGGACATGTACTTCTATTAGCTTTCTCCTATTTTAGCATGCCACAGCAAAAAAAATAAATGAGAAAACTGGAAAAAGGAAATAGAAAAGACTACTACAAATAAATTAGAAATATATATATAATAAATTATGTTTTTCATTTTGGAGGGTGCTTGAATTGATAGAAATTTCATCAAGTAAAAATGGCTTAATTGAGGACGAAACAACATTTCTTTCCGTAAATATACTTGATATTGTGAGTAATGTTGGATGAGGTGATGGAACTAATTTACAAGTTCAAAAGAATTCATTGGGACATTTTGTCTTTTGAAGAGGGGTAGATATTACATATCTTACAATTTTAATTGGTGATAAAATATGTATAAATAACATAAATACCAACCCTTTTGGAAGTAAGTACACTCTCTCCCACTTTTTTAATTACTTTACTCTCTCTCCCTATTAATATACATAACATAGCCGACATATACATAACATTCTGTATATATGTTGGAATTTTTGTAATATGTTTAGAGAATTGAGATTTTTTGTAATATTAGAAACATAAATTGTGTATTTATGTAATTTTTAGATAAAATATTCATAGTATAAGAGTTTCACGAGGAAAACTAAGTGATAACTTTATTGTCGTAACTATTATGCTCTTTCATTATTAAAATCTAATTAAAAAATTTAAGAAAAAAATCAAATAAAAGTGAGAGAAAATGAATGAAAGAGATATGCCATATCACCCTTCTTAGTTAACAGAAGATTAAATACCAATAAGCAAATTCATTTGACCATCTCTCTCCATTAACTATATACTAGGAAATTAATCCGCCTTTCGCACGATTATCAAAATCTTATGACTTTAAATTAAAAAAAGACCACTCATGTTCTATTCATAAATATATAATTTTAAAAAAATAAAATGTCTGTAATAATATTTTAAGATTTTCACTTATAGAAAATATCATCAACTTTCTTTTATTTTGACGAAAAAACTATAAAAAAAAATAATCCATCTCGTTTGAGTTCACTTTTACATCATTTTTTAAACTCACTCTTTGTTTTATAAACATTATAGTATCTTAATTTCTCAAGATATGTCGTTGTTTAATTTATCATATAATTAGTATATTAACTTTTTTCCTTTATATAATATTTTGTATATAGTTATCAAACATATAAATTTCATTACTAAAAATTGAAGCTTATATGTTCGAATTCACATCAAATACATAATTATGTCACATAAAATAGGATGAAAGGAATGACGTAGTATTTTTACGTTTCTTCTAGTGAATTTCTTAGGATTTTTACTAATTACATCCTTATTTATTTTATTAACACAGAATAGTCCTTAAATTTGCTAAAACATTCTTTTAAAAAAGATCAACATTCTTTCTTTTCTCACTTACTCTTTCTTTAGTAATATATTTTTAGCATAATTCCTTGTCAGACATAAGAAAACAGGACAGAAACATTACTACTCTTAGTTCTTAAACCGAAGATTATCATATTCAATAAGGATAAAATTATTTTTAAAACTTTTTTTTTAAAAAAAAAAAAAGGACTCATATTTTTAACTTTTTTTTTTGTCGTTTGGTCTCCAGTGGATGTCTCTCTCAACAAAATTTCTTCATAGTAATTATAATGGTTCAAACCTGAAACCTCTAGTTTAGAGTGGAGATGACTCATATAAATATTATAGTTCCATATCCTTATCACCAAATAAATAATGGTTGTAGATATTTTAGTTTATGATAAATATATCACTTTATGGAGATTAACAATCTACAGTTAATTAAAGGCTGAGTTGACCATTACATAATATATAGATTTATCATGCCTCAAAGTTTCAAACCGTGTGAATCTCTTTTGATTTGTATGAATAATAAATCAAAAACCTACGATTGAAATTACCACCTAAATGATTGTCATAAATTTAAAATGTTAAGTGTAAAAACACTATAAAAAAGATTGAAATCAATTACGCACCTATGTGTAGCTAACACAAAGTCCGTCAACATAATAGTTTTTAATATTGAGATCCACATATTTTGTCAAGTCAAAGCATATACAATTTGAAAGACTCCATTATTTATTCAAATTTATTGAGAAAATTATCTTAATTTCACCTCTTACAATATGTGGTGAGTTATACCATGTATGAGGGTAAAAGAAGTGTATTTACGAGTACATGAGCTATGAGTACATACATTACATAGAGGATGAGAAGTAAATTACCCATAGCCCGATTATTTAGCACCCAGTTACAGTTACTTAAGAACATTTATAATCTAATATGAAAGAAACATTTCACATTAAACACCATTTTAAATTCAACAATTGAGAAAAAAAAGTATCGAATATAATAGAAAGAAATTTAAATAAATGAAAAAAAAATAAAGAAATTCTAGTTTTGAAGAGTGTCATCATCTTCCTCTTTCTCTTTAATTGAGCAATGAATATGGACATAAATTTATTGATAGAGTTATTTTAATTTTATACAAATATTTTGAGGGAAATATAAGGAAAAAAGATCATTTTTTTCAAAAAAATAATGGCTTGAACATGACAACCAAATTACCAAATAAATATATGCATAAAATGACAGATTAATGTATACTATAATAAATAAGCAATTATAGGAGGAGGAAAGTTTGAAATATTAGGTTATATGTTAAAGTATCTAACAAATAAATAAAAATGAGGAAAGAAATATTGATTAATTAATCGTTAACAAAAAAAAAAATGACAAAGAAGGTGAAATATTAATATTGAAGTCATTTAGCATAGTCTAAGTATTCTTC
>NC_061119.1:90965426-90983802 GCF_002878395.1 Capsicum annuum | reverse complement strand
GTGAAATATTAATATTGAAGTCATTTAGCATAGTCTAAGTATTCTTCACTTGTAAGTTTTATTGAAAGAACTAAATATAGAATGTTTAACATAGTTAACAATAGATAACTAAGTGCGTTAAAGATTTTCTTTTTATTTTAATTTTTAATAGAGTACATAAATGAAATAAAAGAGAGTAGAGGAAAAAAAAGATTAAAAAAATATTTTTTTTGCATATTGATTATTAAAAGAATTCATCATTTTTGGCTTTTTTCACTATTTTTCTTCTTTTCATTAATTCACCCTAATTCTCTTGATTTTTTCTTTTTATTTTTTAATCAAAAACTTGATTTTTACAATTAAAATTTTTAATTGAGTATTTTTTTTCTCTTAATGATCCAAAACCAAATTTGCCATGTCGTGAGGCTTTTGTCAGATCATTTTGACAATAGATTATTTATGCAAATGAATTCTTTTAAAAAAGATAGGTGTGTATATATATATATATATATATATATATAATTGATATATTTTTATGTTAGGTTGTGAGATACCATATATACATATTTTTTTTTAATAGTTGATACTTCAACAAAAAATTGCTAAATTGAGACTCTTAAATTTGAAAATCGAGTGATATAACATCCGAATTAGAGAGAATAAAAAAAAAGATTAGAAAAGTAAATAAAAAGGCCAAAAATGATGAATCATTGGCCATAAAACTACGAGCCATAAGTTCTATGTTATCAACAAAGCAATAAGTTGAAGACATTTCTCGTTTTCATGACATAGTATAAAACTTTGTAATAAAATCTTGCTTTTGAAGGGCACATTCTATATATGTGTGTGTGTGTGTACCATACAAACTTATATACTTTAAAAAACTAATTAATTTGATAATCTCTCTTGATGGATCTTTCAAGGCCATTAAACTTCCTTCTTTATCTTGATAAACTTGTATCAAATTAAATTAGTTCTCTCTTAGATGAATTTTACACCATCATCAAATTTTCTTCTTCATCTTGATGAACTTGTGTGTTACGACCCAAAATCCATAGATCATGATGGCACTTGTCGTAGTGTGATCTTGGGCGTATTTATACGTTTAAGTGCCAATAGTTATCCATATTTATACTTGTTCTATGAGCTAAAATATGTTAATTGTATTATGTTTGAGCTAAAATTATATTCTCGAGCTAATGGACATGATTAGTTGTTGCAGGGACCGATTGTGATAAAATTAAATGTTCTTTGATGCATTAATGGGGAGATTTTGGATTATGGAAGTACTTGGAGTGACATGATGAACACGAAGACACTAGATAAATGTTTGAAAAGCATAGAAAGGAGTGTGAAAGTAAAAAATTAGATGTCAGTTTCTAGTAAGGGTCCATGTTAGCCCTGCTCCGCGGATCCTAGTATTTGCGATAGCCTCTGCGATGCGGAGGTTGATTTATTCAGCAAGGCACATTGCAGTGGAGGTTCGTGATGGCCCTGCGCCACAGACCTTAGCCTCCGCATTAGGCTATGCGGTGCAGTGAAGAGTAATTTTCAGGCAGTTGTGCCTCATTATAAAAGGAACACTTTGGCTCAATTTGAAATATCTTGGCATACGTATAGTAAAGGCAAAAATAATTACGGATTTATTATTAGGGTTCTTCCATTTTTCATCTTTAAATATTGAATTCGGTATGATTTATTATATTTTTTTGATGTTGATTTCGAACATGAGTGGCTAAAAACCCTTATTCTGGGGTTGAGGCCTAGAACATGATTATATTTTGATATTTATCACATGGGTTATTCTTATTCTCTGGTTTCTACTATTTTAATGAATGTCCACCATTATAATACATCTATAATCCCTTTGTGAACCCGGAAGGAGAATTATTGGGATAGATCGAAGAATTTAAGGAGCAAGTTCGTATTCTTCTACATAACGAAAGATGTGAAGGAACAACTAGGAAAGGCATATACCTAGGAGACTTGTTTGGTTTAATTGCAGGAAGATAACTTAAAGCATCTAAATGGATTATTGTATCCCCGCTCAATGATGTGGATGCAATGTCCATTTAGGTAGAAGATTAGAGGTTCGGAAGATAATGATCATAATATAAACCCTGTGAATCAATAACCCAATAATCAACACGACCATAATAAGGATAGAGATTTGCAGGATTGTTAAGAGTGCCTCAATCATAGAATTCTCCCTCATATTGTTTACAGCCTAGCTTACGTTGCGATTGTCACACTTTGTTATTTATTTAGTTGTTAAATTATTCAAAATTGTTTAACCCATTTTGATACTCTGAAACACTTGAAAACATTATTATCAAACCTAAAGTTAAATAAATTACTAATCAAGTTGTCCTCGTGGGTACGATATCTGATTCTTTGAGTCACAATATTACTTGTACGATCGCGTGCACTTGCATGTGTGATAGAATGCAATAAGTTTTTGGCGATATTGCTCAAATAAATAGCAATTTTCTAAATTTTTTATTTTTATAGTAAATTTAAGTGTTAACAACTTGATCTTATTGTCTGATTTTTGCAAGAAGAGTGACTTATAGGACTGGCAAGAGCAAAAAAATCTATTGAGTCTTATTTGGAACCTGAACGGATATATCATCAAAGGCCAAGAGCAGCAACACTTCAATACCCAATTCATTAAATCCAGCTCTAGTGGCTCCAGTTACTCATGCTAGAGGAGAAGCTAGACTTGTTCGTTAAGTGCCAATCCCACTTACGAATAATGCTAGTAATTGCATCTGTAAGCCAGATGCGGGTGGTCGATTTGAATTGAAGAATAATATGGTGCACTCTTACACACGAGTGGGCAATTCACAGTTTTATCTTACGAGGACCCATAGCAGCACATACAAAACTTTAATAAGATCAGTGATACCTACATCCCTATTGGGGTATGTACTAATTATGTCAGACTGACCCTCTTCCCCTTTTCTCTCTTGGGGGAAGCAAAGAGATAGTTATATGCTAAACCACTGAACTTCATCACTTCTTGGAATGATCTGGCTCAGAAATTCCTTATTTAATTCTTTTCATCTGGGAAGACAACACATTTGAGAAGTGAGATTCTAAGTTTTAGGCAAAAAGATATAGAGAATCATTACCAAGCTTGGGAAAGATTCAAGGCTATGCTCAGAAATTTCCCTCATCATCATCAGACTAATGATGTGTTGGTAAATACTTTCATTAAGGGTTTTGAGCCAGACAATAAGATTCTTCTGGATTCAGCAGTAGGTGGGCAGGCTCTAGAAAAGACGTATGATGAATTATACACATTATTGAATCGAATTTCACAAGGTAATCCTGAGTGACGTGCTGATACAAAAAGTGCTCCAAAAAAGGTTGCAGATATGCTGGAGGTTGATTAGCTTATAGCTATATCAGCTCAGATTGCTGCATTACAAAATTAGCTAACTACACAACTCAGTAATATGAATTTGGGAGTCGCATAGTCTACACCAACAATAGAAAATATAGTTTACCAGGCTTATACTTGATGTGAGGTTTACAGAAGTAGTGATCATACAACGGTGGCTTACACAGCTAATCCAGAGTCTGTTAACTATGTGGGAAATGTTAATTGACCAAACAAAAAACCTTTGGTAATACTTAAAATCCTAACTGGCAAAATTATCCCATTTTCTCATAGGATGGAAATCAGGCACATAATGCAAATCAATACCGTGGGCCATTAGGACAGAATCAGCAACAACATATTCTAGAAAATTAAGCCATAGCTCAAACAAGCAATATTGAAGAGATGCTGAAGAAAATTATGGCTACTCAAGCATAATTGGTAGAAGATATGAAAAACCAGCAGATGATTACAAAAAACTTGGAGGTTCAAATGGGTTAGATTGTAGGAGCACAGAACACTAGACCTTAGGGAGGTCTACCTAGTGATACTGATCCAAATCTAAAATGGGGTAAATGCAGTCACTACTCAGAGTGGGCTGCATTTGAAGGAGTTAGAACTTAAGTAGGTGAATCACAAGGATACTGATGGTGAAATAACAAAGGATGGAAAAAAATTATAGAAGAAAAAGTTGGAAGCAAGGAAACCAAGGTGGAAAGTGTGATGCCACCTCCACCTTTCCCACAAACGATTTGGAAACACCAAGAGGAGGCTTGTTACAAGAAGTTTATTGATATGTTGAAATAGGTTCACATTAACTTTCCACCCGTTGATATTTTACAGAGTGTTCCGAAGTATGCAAAGTACAAAAGGACATTGTGGCCAACAAGAACCGCCTGACTAAATATACTACTATGGCACTTACTGAGGAGTGCACATCACGAATCCAGAATAGGTTGCCTATAAAGATAAAAGATCTAGAAAGCTTTACAATTCAGATTACAATCAGGAAATCAATAAGTCCATAGGGTCTATATGATCATGGGGAGAGCATTAATCATATGCTCACATTGTTTTTTAGAAAGAGAGAGCTAGACATCCCAAGACCCACCACAATTTTTTTATAGTTAGCTAACCATTAACTTGCCAGAACAGATGGAATTATTAAAGATGCAAATAGGATCACTCATCTTCCTAGTGGATTTCATTATTCTTGACTTTGATGTTGATTTGGAAATCCCATTTATTTTAGGATGACCCTTTTTAATACCCAAGCATTCATTGATTGATGTAGTTGTAGGATAGTTGACCATGCGTGCTCATGACAAGGTCGAGGTGTTTGACGTATAAAAGTCAATAAAGCTGCCCGCAGTATATGAAGAACTATCCACTATCAATGTCTTAAATCTTGAATCTGAATTTCACCTAATCACTTCTAAGGATACCTTGGAACAAAAATTAGTGGGATATGATCTCTTTGGTGATGTTAAAGTAGTTGAAATGGTATAGCTTTTGGATGTGGCAAGCATTATTACCAGAAAGACCGAATTTAAGCCATTGAATAGATCAATTGGTCCATCTCCCAAGGTACCTATTAATTAAGTACCAAAGCGAGAGCTCAAAGCTCTACCCTCTCATTTGAAATATGCTTTCTTTAGTGGGGATAAAACTTTACCTGTGATTTTGTCTGCAGGTTTATCTGATGTGCAAGTGAAAGAGGCATTGACAGCACTGAAGAGAAAGAAGGTGGAAATCAGATACCAAATATCAAATATCACAAGAATCAATCCTACCTTCTATATACAGAAAATATTTATGGAAAAGGGATATAAAGCAAGTGTGAAAAAACAACAAAGACTAAATCTTGTGATGAAAGAAGTAGTCAGAAAAGAAGTCATTAAGTGGCTTGATACTGGATAGTTTATCCCATATCTGATAGTAAATGGGTCAGCCCTGTGCAATATGTTCCAAAGAAAGAAATAATGACTATTTTGACCAATGAGAATAATGAATTGATTCCAAATCGTACAGTGACTGGATGGAGGATCTGCATAGATTACAAGAAGTTGAATAATGTCACTCAGAAGGATCACTATCCCATTTCTTATATTGATCAAATCCTGGATAGGTTGGAGGGACAGTAATATTATTGCTTTCTGGATGGGTATTCAGGATATAATCAAATATCCATAGCATCAGAAGATCAGGAGGAGACCACCTCACCTGTTCTTATGGAACTTATGCATTCATACATATGCCCTTTGGTCTTTGCAATACACCAGTGACTTTCTAAAGATGCATGATGGCTATTTTCTATGATACGGTGGAGGATTTTTTTGAGGTATTTATGGATGATTTTTTTATTTTTGGTAATTCATTTGATGTGTGCTTGCAGAACATAGACAGGGTCTTAGCTCGGTGAGAAAAGACTAATCTCATATTAAACTAGAAGTAGTGCCACTTTTTGGTCAAGAAGGGTATCATCCTTGGTCATAACGTGTCACACAGAGGACTTGAGGTAAATAGAGATAAAGTAGAGGTCATTGAAAAGCTACCATATCTGATGTCAATGAAAGATGTAAGAAGCTTTCTCAGGCATGCAGGGTTGTACAAATGCTTTATCAAATATTTCTCAAAGATAGCAAGTCCAATGTGCAAGCTGCTAGAGAAAGAGGTAAAGTTTGACTTTGGGGCTGAGTGTCAGAAAGTATTTGAGAATTTGAAAAGAATATTGATAAAAGCAATGATGACGTCCAAGAAACACCTTCTTTTAGGTGATGATATCATCGCTGTCAAGATATAGTAACCCAACTAAGGTTGGGGTCGAATCCTAAAGGAACACATGGTTTGACAGATCTTAGTGGTTACAGTCTGTGGGCAAAAGAGGAAGGTAAATTGGGGGATTTATTTACAGTCATCTCAAACAGAGAACAATATTAACTTGGTTGAAAATCAGTCTTGAGTGAACACTAGGATTGTGTTTCCTCTAGCATCTCAACTCCATAGGTTTATATGCATTGTTTAACCAACCCAATACCTTGCATGCAAAACCGATAAGTTATATACCTCCTACAGTCTTTTAGACGAGTAGGAGGATTCACTCTTTTCCTATTGAGTCTCAGGATGTCGCGTTACTAACCCTTACCCTGATCCCAGTTAACTATCATCTTTTAAGTCTCAAGTTATTAGATGAAAGCCAATAATTATTCACATATACCATTGTGCTATAATGTATCGACTATTAACTCCCAAAGTACTATTTTCTTTATCTTTTCCTAGTTACTACCCTTTTTTTAGAGCAAGTAGTAATATGTAGGTGGGATCCTAATTTGTGCACCTATTAAGAAATCAATCACATCGAAGATAAAGCAATGCATGCCATGGATATTGGTTTCTATCAACAATTGCTCTTTCCCTACTTTGTTAATTTGTCAGGTTTTTACAACCCTAACTATGGGTTTTAGCCACTCATGATTGTGAAGAAATCAATAACATTCATATTGTAAAGCAAAGATGAAGTCACAATGATAAGATAAAAGAAAACCCACAATCATAAACTAAATAATCAACCAAAATCAATATAATGAAATCTCAAGATCAAGGATGGATCTTGAAATCAAAATATATTTCTAAGCATTAAAAGTGTCGATCCTCTAGTAAGAAGTACATAAGGGGTTTTATAGTACCAGAGAAAACCCTAAAAACTAAGCCCGAATTAAATAGGAGAAAACTGGGTTGGTGGCCACCTACTTCCTGCACCTGCAGTCTGGCAGGGCACAGGTATTACCTACGGCCCAGGTACAGGGCACAGGTAGCAGGAGAAAAAAATCATGCAATGTTTAGATCTCGAGATTTTGACTTTCTGGCACCTACTTTGTGTACATGTGGTCCATAGGTCCTACTTGCATCGACATGTTGACTTGGTAGGTGCCGGGAATTAGTTTTTCAGCTCTTCTTCAACTCTCAAACATGAATTAATCACGATCAAGTTGGAAAATATCCCACTCATCCGTAATCGCTCCAAAAGTAACCAAAAATACCTTTTTTCACTATTTTCACAAACTTATCTTTCAAATCATGGTTTTCTGCAAAACATACCCAAAACAGATCAAATCTAACAAAAAGCCCTCAAAAACTTGCATATTTTTTCCCGTTTTAAGCATAAAAAATATTATATTTCTATAAAACATCAACATCCTCAACTTAGAACGTTTGCATCTCCTCAGACAATAAAAACACAACAAAACAAAAATGATGCTTAACTAAGAGAATCTAAGATATTCAAGGTAGTCAGTCATCACATTTAGTTCAAATCACAACATTCCCTCCTATATCTATTTTTTAAAATCAAATATGTATGAATATGAAGCACAATAATGTGACACAAAGAAATCAAGGTATGACAACTACATTAGCATCAGACAACCACTCATATGTACAAATTACACTACTCGAAACAAGTATATAGCTAGAAACATGACTCAAGTGACCTCACACTAGGAATGTCCTACTCACTTATATGAAATCATTCATGTCAATGCAAGAACGGTCAAGAGACACTTATATTCAAAAAAGAAGTTTCAGTCAATGTATGCCAAATACCATAAGCTTGTCCTTATTTTCTTTACCTTAACATTCAAATAATCAAGTCAGGATCACTATACGGCTTTTATTGGCTTGCAATATAAGTTTAGGGGCTGGTATGATAGATATGGACATTTAAAGTGACTAAGCCTCCTTGGCACTACACTAACCTTTGGGGTCTCACTAACTAGCCAATTTCCTTTTATTCCACCTTATTTCTCTCTTTTATTCTTTTATTGCACATTTTGGTTAGGTGTGGTCTTTTATTCTTTCTTTTTCACTTTTTTTCTTTTTTTCCTCACCCATCCCTACTTTCTTTTTCTCTTATTTTACCCTTCTTCATACCCACTTTATACTACACACCCCTAAGATAGCCACCCTCAACTTAAGATTTTTATCTATGTTGATGTGCATACTGTCCAAGGAGGAATAGGGCCAAAATAGGTAAATTAAAACACAAATGGGAAGGTGGAAGATGTAACAAGAAAAATAGGCTATAAGACTCAAAACAAAGATCAAGGGATACAATTTGTACATGGAATTTAGGCTAAAAGTGGACTAAAATAAAAAATGGCCTATGATCCTTTCCTAACCGACTATTCTTCAATCTAAGAAAGACTAACTAGGCAAGTTCTGAATTCAACATATAAAGGGAACTAGGTAGCATCTCACACTCACATAGCACAGAGTTACATTACCAACTACTACCTATTCAATTCATGCAATTATTAACAAATGGTTATTATGTACCTAATACTAATGCCATAACAAGATCTACAAAGTTCACACATATGTACATCAATCACAGTTCAAATTATAACATTTTGGAAGGTTATCAAAAATTAGTCAAAATCTAGCTATTGCCCTAAATACTTAAAATCTCCTAATTACACAAAAATAACACAATACGAAGAAAAAACACAATATGACACCTAATTATCCTAGACATGTCGGTTCTACAACCATACTGTGGTCGATAGAAAAAGAAGCACGATAACAAAAACCCGTTGCGGCATGGTATGCCCACCCAACTAAAAACCGTGCACTGTCCTCAATGAGCTAAAATGACACAAAACATATGGAAGTAAGAACATACCTGGGACACACTAAGCGCCCGAGTCAGGAGCTTCTTTAGATAGGGGCGTGATAGTTAGTGGAGACGGTAGTGGTAGAGGTGCACTACTGGATGATGCACCCGCTTTTATAGCATCATGCCTCTACCTATCTACGAGTGCGATCTGTAATGAATTATGTCTGGCCTTTTTAAGGGCCTCCTTTTCTATCATAACATAATCCTGCAAATCATGTGAATGATCTCTCTTGGTCCCAATTGTCGAGACCTCCTCATTATTATCCCCAAGAAAATCAAACTATCTTGATGCACGCAGAGGTGATATCTAGACTAAAGAGGGTAAAATCAAGGAAGTAGCTGCTACACGACTCTCTATAAGAGAGCGTACCTCTGTTCAGAGGATATCAAAATCCTCCCTCATCTGAACTAAATTTTGTGCACCTGTCTCTGTATATCGATATGTAACCCATCTTTCCATATCATCAATCTATGTCTAAAAATTGACACGCAACTCTAATAGTGCAGCTCTCTAAGAAGCCTCCCATCTAGCCTCGACCTGCTCAAATTTAGTCCCAACCCTTGATCTTATCTGCCCAAAGAGTGTAGTCATCTCAGTCTCTACAACCTTCAACTGAGTGATAGTAGATCTCCGGCGATCCACTAGGAAATGCAAAAACTTACTGGATACAGTAATCATACTTGTTGTAGGAGCTATAATGGATGAGTGAGTAGGCTTTGTAGATGTACCAACCAGCTCTGAGGTTGAAGCCGGGGTTGAAGTAGAAGTAGTTTGTGTTCCCTTGCCCTGTGTACTTGAATCTAGAATATCTCTCTGCTCCTCTATATCCATATCTATACCAATACCCACATCACCTATATATGTCTCATCAGGCTCTGTAGAAATCTTTGGCCCCTTAGACTGGGCCTGTGGTACTGTTGCCCACTCTCTAGAGCTCCTAGAAGTGTCTGAACGTGCCAGACCTTTCATAGTCCTCGTCTGTGCAGTCGCGATAAAAACCACCCTATCATCAATACCTGGTAACTCAGGCACACTGACTCATCATATAGCCTCTAAATTATATAAGGAAATAACAGGTTAATCAGCTCACCAAAGGTTCTATCATGTAGCTCATGCTTGAGGATGGCAGCAAAGTCAATATCATAACAAACCATCAAGTAGGAAATTAATGTAACTTCTTCCCACGTTAATATGTTATTTAAAGCAATGGAAAATAGGCGGTAACGAATTAGCAATCATAAAAATTTGGCCTTTAGTATCAATAGGCCCTTTTTTTTATCATAGTTGGCCCCTTAATCCATGAGGCCTCATCACCCTATAGTGAAATGTATCCGTTTATCCACCTAGCTATCTCAACCCTCTCAGCTTTGTGCTCAGTATCTCATATAATATGATGATCTCCTCTGATCCTCAATCTATGATCGCACTCTGTTGTAGATACAATTGTAATATAAACTGGGCCGAACATGACTCTACGAATCATCTCCTCTCTAATATCAACTTGACCCCTCTGACTAATGTATGGTTGTCGTATAAATTTGATCAGACCTAGAGAATAGCATATAGGAAGGACTACGGTAGATTTGTAAGATGTATAAAACTCCTGTTCCATAGTTGGGCTATAAGTACTGAGTAGCCTAGTCATCCACCCGAGATGATACCTATCAAATGTGGCCCTCAGTTGTGGTAACCGCTCTAACCCGATAAGTTGATTATGTGCTCTTTATAGATATAATGTGTAGGACTGCCTAGCTCCCAGAAAGTGCTATCAAGCTCATATTTATGTCTTATCCCTTTTACACACCACCTCAGATATTTCTCTTTGGAAGGAGCATCTGGGGAATGTATGGGTACGGGTGCCTGTTGTGTATTATTGGAAGCCTTTGTTGTACCCTTCTCAGACTGAGGTAGCTTTATTTGCTGTGTATGAGTAGAGGTACCCTCCTCAAATTGGGCATCACTAATGACTACTCCCACTCAATCTCCTTAGAAGAATCCTGAAACCCCTCCTCAAACTGGGTATCCTGAGCATTAGTATGTGGAGTAGGCTCATACTCTTCCTCCTCATCATTATCAATGGGTAGAGAAGTATGTGGTGGTGATATCCTTGTAGACTTTATCCTCAATCGGGCTACAGATAACTGAGCAGCCTGACAAGTCTGTCCTCACGTGACTGTGTGTGTCACTGCAACTACAACATCAATATGTCATTGTCTCAAATACTCCTACTAAACTACTAATCTCAGTAGACTCTGCTCATATCCTCAAAGTACTAGCTGCTTTTTTTTATCGCTTTAGGTGTCATCTGTACTGTGTAGAACTTGTGACTATGATGGGCTGATCACACAGTCCCCTTACCTAGAAATCGATGATTATAGCAATATTTACCATATTTCAAGTATGGTTCAAAAGTTAAATACCTACAAAAACAACAAAAATGTAAACACTAAAATATAGTGGGTTGCCTCCCACTCAGCACTTAATTTAACATCGCGGGACAACGTGGCTGGTTTGGTTACTCATACTACACCAACAAGTCCATGGGTTGCATTCATGAAACTTTTGATGTAACATTACGGCACGACGTGGGTATATTGACTACTCAGAATTTATCAAGATATATTTCCTTATCCCTTTTAGTTGAAATAATTAACTAAGAAGGTTTCTAAAATCCTTCTTTGGTTTTCTTCAAGCCTTGAAGCATGGATAAGGGAAATTAGACTTAAATGGGTAAAGCCCATGAAATTTTAGGGGTTTACGGATCCATAATCTCTAGCACGAGGTTGGAATTCATGTTTGGAGATTCATCAGTGTTGGTTGGCATCCATGTAAGTTAGATTTATTGAGTAGTATAGACCAGGTTTAGTAATCATGAGAGTGACATAGATGGATGAGAAATTTCATGACTAGGCCTTTTGACACAACATTTGAATAGTTTAAATTGAATAAACTTGATAATGGGGGCAAAGTTGTTCGTATTATGACATATTATTGGGTTTTCTACTTATATTGTGTTGTATAATGTTATTGTTATCTTATAATGTAATTAAGGTAGTGAATTATTGATCATTAGTCTATGTTAAATACATGGTGAAATAATAAGGTAGTAAATATTGGTGGATTTCAAAAAACCTACAGTGGTAACCAAGGTTAGGGCAAGAAGTGTTGTTTATTGTTGAGATGAATAATTTAGGGTGTTGAATAGGGGTCCTAAATGCTAACATAGGCAATGATTACGTATTTTAATTTAATTGTGTTATGTGTACATTAATTCTTAGTATTGCTTGTTATGCATGTTTTTAAGGAATGAAATGATAATATGAATTGTGGGATTATATAAATGTGATAACATTTCAATAGACTTATATGTAAATCTTGTGGTTATTACAAATACTGGTTGATAGTATTGTCTTATATGGTTATTGTCATATTCTTTATTTATGTGTAGGATATTTCAATATTTGAATATTCTCACAGGATATTGGTAGAAGAATGTTGACAGACATTTGTTTCTAGAATTTAGTACATGGACAAAGCTTGTTCTCTATAGGTCATGATTAGTGGGGTACCATAAGACCCTTAGTATATATGTACAAGGTACAAGAGAGTTCGACGATTTCAAGAGTGGATCAAGAATTACGTGTTAAACTGTTATTATTGTTCCTATTGTGGACTGCTTTAAGTGTTGTAGTGCTATATTGGTTCTTTGTAATCCAGATTGTATAATATTGTTATGAAGTTATCGATTAAGTCTTATATTTCTAACTTGGGGTTTTGTTGATGGGCTTAGTTGACTTGGTTGGTTGTTCCTGTCAATGCTTGAGATTTGTTACTTAGTATTTCTGACCTAAGTATAGGGTCACCAATTTGGAGTAGTTATTTTAATGTGTTTCCTTAATGGAAATTGTCACAAGGTTAGGCTTGGTAATGTATAAGGGTAGCGAGGGGTCATAAAGGTAGAGTGGTGTCTCGTGGCTTATAGTTAACAGAGATAACAAGGAAGATTGTGTAGCGTCGAACTTGGTGAAATAAGGTCAAATGAATATATATGTCTAAAAATAGAGATGGATAAGGTTAGGGAATCTGAAAGGTCGTAAGGGATAGTGGAAGGGGGGGAGTTAATGGGTTCACAAGGAGATACCAAGAGACTTAGTAGCGAATAATGTTGGGTTGGTGGTATCAGTGTCAGAATGAAGATTGGTAAATTGATTGTTAAGGTGCATGTTCTATTTTGAATATTTATGTTATATTTATGTGATCTAATTCAGATCAACAGATGATGCTTACCAGTATGTATGGTTGTATTGATACTACTCTTGTTATTCTCTTTATGAAATTCTAGTCTGATTGCAGGTTCTGTTTTATGTTTGTCATGGATAATAATCCTCATCATCTTCTACTTCTCTCATTCATGGTGGAAGTTGTGTCTAGTTTTGTCTTTTCTTATTTTGAAGCTTTTGTACCTGTCGCGCCCCATTTTTCTCGCAAAAAGAGGGATTCGACGTGACTACTCTTTTAGGGATTGTTTAAGGAAATGTGAAGATTCGCCACCTAATGTATTAAGGTCTATTAGAGCATCATTCTAGGCTAACTACGAAACTATTTTTGTTATTTTATCTTAGTTCACTAGAAATTTGGGTAACGGTTCAAATTACCTTAAAAAAAGGTGTTAGGTACCTTTCGAGGTCCACAAAGGTGGTTTCCAACTGAATTCATATTTTACATGGGGATTCTATGTGATCAAATAAAGGTCTCTTATTATTAACTTAATATTAACTAAGTGATAAAGTAATTAATAAACAAACATGTTATTTATTCCTAATTATTAACTAGGAGGAGACAAAAAATAAGACAACAAATAATGTAAAGTAGATAAGCGAGGAGAGAGAAGGAAAGCAATTTATAATAGAAATATTTATTAATTTAAAAACCTAAACTACCCCAAGCAAATAAGCATGTAAAGTAAATATAAAAAAAAAGAACGAATTCGAAAAATCAAGCAAAAGAATGTTTTTGGTTTCATTCGGATCAAAACCCCAACTTGTTTAATCATTATCCGGGCAGCCAGATTCTTAGACAAGTCATAAGTCGTGTAATATAAATTGGATATCATCACTTCTGAATGACTACCCCCCCCCCCCTCCACTGGTTGTCAAACCTAAAAGCGTTCTAAAAAGAAAGAATAAAACTAACGCCTCTAGAATGCCTATCGTCTCACTTATGTCCCAAAAGACATTGGGTTTTGCTATTTTGGATTTGTGGTCTAGACAAACAAAGCTACGTTTTCTATTAGGACTTAAAGCGCGAAACAGATAGGACGTCACATAGCACATAATAGTCCCATGTTAGCCTCTTGGTTAATTAAAGAGTTGGTTAAAGTGATTAACATAATAGGACAAGCAATTACTTTTTGGTGTCATTAACCTATTGGCATGATATCTAGGTGTCACATAATTGTTATCGACGAAGAAAAATTATCAAACCCTTTTAAAACACTTTTGCAAATTTGTTGAGAATAAAATGGCATGTCAAAGTTAAACAACCGTGGGAGAATAAGAATGATAATTTATTATGTAAAAGATAGTTAAGCATGATGTAAAATAGAATTTATATGCTGAAAAGTGATTTAATATGCTGAACAATTTATAAACATGCTGAAACTTTTGTTTCAATTACTGAATAATTCATTTCGATATATTGATAAAGCCATTTTCTGTTTTTAATACGTCAATGCTGGAAATTGTCTCACTATGCTGAAAACTAATAAACATACGGAACAACAAATATAAATGCTGAAAACTAATTATAGTGTGCTAAAAATATTATTTAAAATGCTGAAAATATCATGCTGAATGCAGAAAATTAAAATTTACTTGTTGAGAATGTTATTTAAAATATGTAAGATGCATTATAATATGCCAAAACTCTATTAAACATGCCGAAAGTAATTCAACCAGTTGTAAATTAAGTTGACATATTTAAACTTAATTTAAAAGGCGTAAGTTAATTAAACTCCTAAAAGCATGATTTCTAAGTGATTAAAATAAGTCCTAGAATTGACATCCGATGTTTTACTTCTCCACTTTCTTCCATGCTTTCCAAACCTTTTTCTATTGTCTTTGTGTTCAGCATGTCACTCCAAGTGCTTCTATAATCCAAAATCTTCTCATTAATGCATCAAAGCACGTCCAATTTTATCACAATTGAGCCCTGCAACAACTAATCATGTCTATTAGCTTGAGAATACAATTTTAGTTGAAACATCGTACAATTAACATATTTTAGTTCATAGAACAAGTATACAACAACAACAACAACAACAACAAACCCAGTGTATTCCCACCTAGTGGGGTCTGGGGGGGGTAAGATGTACGCAGTCCATACCTCTACCTCTGATGAAGTAGAAAGGTTGTTTCCGATAGACCCCCGGCTCAAGGCACGAGATACTACACAAACACATAGTAAAGCACAGAAGCAGATTACATAACATAAATACGGCACCCATAAGTAATATAAAACAGAGGAAAGCAGAGGAAAGCACACAGATTCGTAATAAAACATGGAACACGGAACACGGAACACGGAACCATAACAGGAATAAAACCCCCACCAAGTAATTCCCTACACTAGCGACCCAAACTGGCCCTAATCCTCTGCCGAAATTCGCGCCCTCCAGACCTTCCTATCTAGGGTCATGTCCTCGGTGAGCTGTAACTGTTCCATGTCCCACCTAATCACCTCACCCCAGTACTTCTTCGGCCTACCCCTACCCCGCCTAAAACCATCCAACACTAGCCTCTCACACCTACGGACCGGGGCATCCATGCCCCTCCTCTTCATGTGTCCGAACCATCTCAATCGTGCTTCCCGCATCTTGCACTCCACTGAAGTCACACCAACCTTCTCCTGGATAGTCTCATTCCGAACTCTATCCCCTCTAGTCAGTCCACACATCCAGCGCAACATCCGCATTTCTGCCACCTTCATTTTTTGGATGTGGGAGTGCTTAACTGGCCAACACTCCGCTCCATACAACAAGGCCGGACGGACTACCACCCTGAAGAATTTGCCTTTAAACTTGGGCGGCACCTTCTTATCACACAGCACCCCCGACGCGAGTTTCCACTTCATCCATCCCGCCCCAATACGGTGCGAGACATCCTCGTCAATCTCACCGTCACTCTGGATCACGGACCCAAGATACTTGAACTTATCCCTCTTACATACCTCCTGTGCTTCCAGCTTCACTACTACCTCATTCTCCCGCCTCACGTCATTAAACTTGCATTCCACATACTCTGTCTTGCTTCTGCTCACCCTGAACCCTTTAGACTCAAGAGTTTGCCTCCATACCTCTAATTTGTCATTCACACCCCCTCGAGTCTCATCTATCAGAACTACATCGTCTGCAAAAAGCATACACCACAGCACCTCCCCTTGAATGCGCCGTGTCAACACATCCATCACCAACGCAAACAAAAAGGGACTAAGAGTAGATCCCTGATGCAATCCTATCAGGACAATGAAATGCTCTGAGTCCCCTCCCGCCGTCCTCACCTGGGTTTTCGCTCTATCATACATATCCTTAATTACTCTGGTATATCACAGCGGTACTCCACTCACCTCCAAGCATCTCCAAAGCACCTTCCTGGGGACTTTGTCGTATGCCTTCTCCAGGTCGATAAACACTATGTGAAGATCCTTCTTCCTCTCCCTATACTGCTCCACCAACCTCCGCAGCAGGTGGATTGCCTCCGTCGTCGAGCGGCCGGGCATAAATTCGAACTGGTTTTCTGAAATAGACACTATCCGTCTCAGCCTCACCTCGACTACTCTCTCCCAGATCTTCATAGAGTGACTCAATAACTTAATCCCCCTATAGTTATTGCAACTCTGAATGTCCCCCTTATTCTTATAGAGAGGGACCATGGTACTCCACCTCCACGCCTCGGGCATCTTTGCCATCCTGAAGATTTCATTAAACAATCCAGTCAACCACCTTACACCAGCCTCTCCAACGAACTTCCAAAACTCCACCGGTATCTCATCCGGCCCCGTCGCCCTACCCCTTCGCATCCTGCGGACAGCCTGTCTAACCTCTTCTACCTTCAAACGTCTGCAATAGCTAAAATCCCGACACTCCTCTGAGTGCTCCAGCTCCCCTAACACAATAGCTTTATCCCCTTCGTCATTCAAGAGCCTATGAAAATACGACTGCCATCTCTTCTTAATGTGGCCGTCCTCCACCAACACTCTACCATCCTCCCCCTTAATGCACCTCACCTGATCGAGGTCACGACCCTTTCTCTCCCTAGCCTTAGCGAGTCTAAACAACTTTTTCTCCCCTCCTTTCTCCTGTAACCCTGCATACAAGCTCTCAAAAGCGGCCGTCTTAGCTGCCGTGACTGCTGACTTCACCTCCTTCCTCGCTAACTTGTACTCTTTCCTGTTTACCCGCTTCTCCTCTTCATCTTTACTTTCCACCAACTTAGCATACGCCCCTTTCTTGGTCCCCACTTTCTTCTCCACTTCTTCATTCCACCACCAATCCCCCCGATGGTGCCCGGCCCGGCCCCTAGAAACACCCAATACCTCACTTGCATTCTCCCTGATGCACCTTGCCGCCCTGTCCCACATACTATCCACGTCCCCACTACACTCCCACACCCCCATTCCCGCCAACCTCTCCCCTATCTCCCACGCATTCACTGGCGTCAGGCCGCCCCACTTAATTCTCGGTCTACACTTCTTAGTCCTCCTCTTTCTATTCTTCTTTAAACCCAAATCCATAACCAAGAGCTTATGCTGGGTCGAAAGATTCTCACTCGGGATGACTTTACAGTCCTTACACAACGCCCTATCCCCTTTCCTAAGCAACAAAAAGTCAATCTGAGTCCTGGCTACCGCACTTCGAAAGGTGATCAGGTGCTCGTCCTTCTTCGGGAAGCCCGAGTTCACCACCACCAGCCCAAAGGCCCTCGCAAACTCCAGTAGGGTCACCCCCTCTTCATTTCTCTCCCCAAAACCAAAACCACCATGCACGTCACCAAAGCCTCCCGGTAGCGCCCCGATGTGCCCGTTGAAATCCCCTGCTACAACAATCTTCTCCGAACTAGGCACGTCTCTCACCACCTCCTCCAAAGCCTCCCAAAACCGCATCTTCTCCTCCCCCTCCGATCCCACTTGCGGCGCATAAGCTCTACACACGTTCAGGGTAAACCCCCGAACGACCAACTTAATAGTCATCAACCTATCGTTGATCCTCTTCACCTCCACTACCTGACCTCTAAGCTCTTCATCTACTAAGATGCCAACTCCATTCCTACGCCTGTCGCTC
>NC_061119.1:90886144-90965326 GCF_002878395.1 Capsicum annuum | reverse complement strand
GTGGTAGTATCAAAGCAGCAGCAAGGAAATACAAGGCTCACACAAATTCAAAGGAATACTCTCGAAACAAAACTAAACTCAATTAGGGGGCAAACACCACCGGACTCAACACCCACCGTCCCAAATACAGGTTCCCAGCCAATACCCAATCCCAAGTAGTGGAAGAAACAACCACAGCAACAGCAACAACAGACAACAGACAATGTCCACAAATTCCACACAAGTCAAGGTACAGGGGCTACTACTAGCATAATACTAAATAAAATGGAATATGAAATAGTGAAATAATGAAATAAAATGGAATATAAAATAACAAAAATAATAAAGGTTAGAAGTCACCGGATTACGCTTGGAGCTGCGGCTGCTGGAGATGGAGCGGCGGGTGCCGGCTGGAGACCGGGCGGCGGCTGGCTGGCTGGAGGCCGAGGTGGGAGGGAGGGCTGGTGTACCCCGCTGGGGGGGGAGGGGTACAGACAGGACAGGTAGGGGGTGGGGGTATGCACAGCGGGGACCCTGAACCCGAAGGGTCGGCGCCGGAAGGTGGCGGGGAGCGGCGATTGGCGTCGGAGGGTGGCGGCGAAGGGGGGGTCGGCATCGGAGACCGTCAGTCGGGGCCGTCGGTCGGATCGGGTCGGCGCCGAAGGTCAGCGACGGTGCCGGAGACCGGGGACAGGTGCGAGAGAGAGGGAGAGAGGGTAGGGGGAGAGAGAGAGAGAGAGAGCCGTTAGGGCGGCGCCGGAGGTCGGCGCCGGGGGGCGGAGGTCGGGTCGGGTCGGTGGCCGGAGGTCGGTGTCGGGGGCCGGAGGTCAGCTATTTATATGCCCTCAGAGCTTGGTTTGATGGTACAAGCATAGCTCGTGTCTCGTGATGTGTGGTTTACGTACAAGTCAGAGACTCATAGGTCACAAGTATAAATATGGATAAATGTTGGCACTTTGATGTATAAATATGCCCAAGATCACCACCCCGCACTTAGAATCTTGTTTATCCTCGAACAATCCCGCGCAATCATTATAACACAAATAGTCTTCATACCACAATCTAAACAAGATACTTTTGTTGGGCATGCACAGGCTACACATGACTTATAAATTTTCACCTCAAGCATGTCATATAGCATATGAAAACACAGGATTATAATTTTCAAACTCCCTAACCTCACAAGTGGACTCTAGCATGCCGACAAACTTATGCACATTATTCAATCAAGCATTCCTACAGGTCACCCAACTATCCTATACATGCACCCTTACACAAGATGACTACCCAATTCACTCACAATTTTGTGATCTATAGCAAGCATGGGTACACAGAGAACAAATTTCGCTCAGTCTCGCAAGGAATTCACACATGATGATGAATCGTAGGCTTTCCCTTAGTGTAGTACTCCATTAATAGTCGAATGTTAAGATTACAAATCAAATAGGTCTTCAAAGGGTGTAATGTAAGCTAAGGGATTGGTAGAAACTATTTGGGTAAAAATAGTGAGTAGTCTCCCGAGTGCTTTAATACATCACAAACATCACAAGAACACTATAAACACTCAATTAACAAATAATTCTTCACCTCATCTATATTCTCTTTTTCTTCCGTTTTGGCCCCATCTTATTAAGCTGATTCAGATACACTGTGGAAGGGAGTCTACTTTTTCAACACATTATTCAATTTTTTCTTGAACATTCTTTATTCTTTTCATCACCTAACTCCTGACCTTATTTTATATCTTAGGGCATTCTGGTTTCGTTGTGTCGCTATAGCAACATGCATGTTGTTATAGCGGGAAAATTTTTGCTATAGTGGCATGACATCAGCCCGATTCCAAGATTTTAGTTTCTGAAATTTTTATCTCGCACTACCCCATGCAAGTTTGCAATTGTATTTTTGATAAAATACCGCACCCCATACTCATATTGAGACATTCCCTAGTAATGACAAATTAGGTCATTATATTACATTAAAAAGGTATTCAACAAGTTTAAGTATTTGAATTTCAATATTGTCAAGACTCCATTAGACGTGAGTTTTGCACTTCAAAAGCATGAAGGTGAAAGTAACTCACAATTGGACTATGCAAAAGTATTGGAAGTTTGATGTGTATCATGAATTGTACGCAACAAGATATATTATGTGGTATTATTAAATTGGGTCAGTATATAAATAATTAAATTTCAATGAAAAGAGTTTTGGGGTATCTAAAACATGCTCAGAACTATGTTTTGCATTATAACAAATATTCAGCTGTAATTGAAAGATATAGCGATGCAAATTAGATGACCAGATCAAATAAAGCAAAATCCACGAGTGAATATGTATTTACTTTTGGTGGAGGAGCAACCTCTTGAAAATCATCCAAACAAACATGTATTGCTTGCTCTACAATTGAATCTAAATTTATCGCTTTAAATAAGGTCAGTGAAGAAGCTGAATGACTTCGAAATTTCTTGAAAGATATTCCTTATTAGTCCAAACCTTTGGCGGAGGGTTCACGATATCCCTACGCCATGGATCCCCTAGTATCTGCAATGGCGTCCATGGTGCGGAGTTTGATTTATTCAGCAAGGCATATTTTAGTGGAGGGTCGCGATGACCACGCGCCATGGACTTTAGCCTCCACGGTGTGGTGAAGTGTAATTTTTGGGTAGTTGTGCTTCAATATAAAAGGAACACTTAAACACATTTTAAAACATCTTGGCATACGTATAGTAAAGGCAAAAATAATTACGGGTGTATTATTAGGATTCTTCTATTTTATTCTTTAAACATTGAATTCGGTACGACAAATTATATTTCCTTGATGT
This sequence comes from Capsicum annuum, assembly GCF_002878395.1. NCBI lineage: Eukaryota > Viridiplantae > Streptophyta > Magnoliopsida > Solanales > Solanaceae > Capsicum > Capsicum annuum. Next base: position 90,962,528 of record NC_061119.1, on the reverse strand, counting down.
TGATTTTGAACATGAGTGGCTAAATACCCTTGTTCTGGGATTAAGTCCGAGAACATGATTATATTTCAATATTATTAGAGTGGTTAACGTTGATTTATCGCATGGGTTATTCTTATTCTCATATTTCTACTATTTTAATAAACGACCACCATTAGAATACATCTATAATCCCTTTGTGAACCTGAAAGAAGAATCATTCAGATAGATCAAAAATTTTAAAAAGCAAGTTTGTATTCTTCTACATAAAGAAGGATGTGAAGTAGCGACTACAATCAGAATATACCTAGGAGTCTTGTTTGGTTCAATTACAGGAAGATAACTTAAACCATCTAAATGGATTATTGCATCCCCGCTCAACGATATAGCTGCAATGTCCCTTTAGGTAGAAGATTAGAGACTCGGAAGACCATGACCATAATCTAACCCCTGCAAATCAATAACCCGATAATGAACACGACCATGATAAAAATAGAGATTTATAGGATTATTAAGAGTGACTCAACCTTGGAATTCTCCCTCATATTGTTTATAACCTAGCTTATGTTGTGATTGTCACACTTTGTTATTTATTTAGTTGTTAAATTATTCAAAATTGTTTAACCCATTTTGATACTCTGAAACACTTGAATACGTTGTTGTCAAAACTAAAAGTAAAGTAAATTACTAATCAAGTTGTCCTCGTGGGTACGATATCCGATTCTTTCAGTCACTATATTACTTGTACGATCGTGTGCACTAACAATTCTAATATATATATATATATATAAATACAACAACAATATAACAAGTAGAACAGGAGTATACAATATGCCACATACGAGTACAAACAGAGAAAAACATGTATATACAAGGTGGTCAAGTATAAATAACAAGATATAGAGCAAGTAGACATATAACGATTTAATATGGAAATTCAATCACTACAGTAACACAACAAAGCAAGTGCAATGTGTAAGATGATGATACAAATGATAATGATGATGATTATGATAATGATGATTATTATGATGTTGGCACACAGCTTTGAGATTGGCACACAATCTTAAGAAAGGCACAAAGCCTTAAAAATGGACTCACATCCTTAAAATTGGGCACATAGCCTTAAAAATAGGCACACAGTCTTCTAGTGTTTCCAGTATATCCAATGTTCCTAGTATTTTCAAAGAACGTACATAACATAAGACACAAATCAAGTACAAATACATGACAAAAAGTATATATAAAGTAGTAAAACAAACAAGTGAGATAATTTGGATAATGATATGAGAATGAATATGCAATGTTTACAATCACTCAATGAGTATTTCCACAACCAACCACAGTGTTAAAATTTCACAACCACGTGAGCCAATATCCACTCATTATTTCCACTATCCATGAATTTTACGCATGATTCATATGCCCATAAAGTATGAATATATCACAACATGCCAAAGGTATCACAATCAACATTTCCAATAATATAATACACTTATTCACATGTATTCCAGACTATCAACTTCACATAAGACCCCGCACGATTACACATATCACATGATATCTCAGATTTAACAATCACATCACATTAAGGCCCCCAAACGGGAATAACATATAAATAGACATATTTCATGATTAGTTCCCACCCTTAACATGCTTTTTGGTATACAAATTAACTACCTAATTCAGTCTGAAGAGTTAAGCCATAACCTACCTCGAATGCCTAAATCGATCCGCTACACTTCAAACCCACGATCTTACTTTTCATGAACAATCTCAAATCCCACTAAAAACATCAAATATAGAATATATGCATCAAAATAAAATCAACGGAGCCCATATTTACTACTTTTGGTTTGGGATCAAAATGGACCCCCGAAATAAATTTTCAAAAAAAAAGACAAAATCATAACTTTACTTCAAAAATATATTCTACATATTTTTAAGAATCTAAATATGAAAACCCAAGTCAAATAGAGTCAAAAAAGAGGTTCGGATCAAAGAAAATTTATTTTAAAGCTTTACCGGGTAAAATCTTTGAAGTCTGAATTAAAATCGAGAATCGGAGTTATTTGGAAGGTTAAATTGATCTAAAACTAGTAATTATAAGATTAAAATATTACGCAAGTGAAAAGGAGTGAAATTGAGTTTAAAATCAAGCCCTAAGATTTTGGAGTTAAGAGAAATTAATCAAGAAATTACTTTAAAAAAAAAAAAAAGGTGGTTTCTTACCTTAAATCTGTAAGAGACTCAAGAAATAGATGTTAATCTAACTTCCCAAGCACCCACAAGCTTCACTTTTAAGCTCTCACACTATTTTAGGGTTTAAATCTCAAGAGGCAAGATGAAAAACGAGCAAAATAGGCCCAAAAAGCTGCTTTAATAGTGCAGATTTTTCTTTACCACCTATTGAAAAAGATGTTTTTTTTAAAGTCCAACCCAGACTTCTACGGGGTGCTCGGGATTCGTTTGGAGTCTAATATACACAAATAAACTATGTTACCATAATAAATTCGATGCTTCAGACTCAAAGGCGATATCAGATTTTCAAAAAAAATATCATTTTCACAAAGTTGATTCCAAAATCTGAAATTACAATTTTTCAAATTGAGGGTCGAAATGAGATTTAAAAGTTGTAAAACCACACCAAATATGTTACTACCCTAAAATTGATGTTCCAGATGCGTTGGAGAAGTCTAATTTTCCACTGAGGTAATTTCAACGAAATATGGGTTCCACACCCATATTTTCAATTTTTCAACTTTTCGACCAACAGGTCGAAATGAGCTCGGGTGCATCAGGACCCAAACCAAAGTTCTACCTAGCCTAAAATCGATATTTTGTAGTTGTTGGCACAGTCCATTCATCCATCCATTACATGGATCTGATGATATCCACATAAGTCTAAAATAAGGCTCTTGAAGCCATCAAAACTACAATATTGCATAAATGGTACCAAAATGCATTCGGAAATCGTGCCAATCACTCCCACACCCCAAAAATACCATAATGAAACTATAGGGAGGGTTAAAATAGTCAAATCACACAAAAACACATATTTCATCAAATTTTCTAATCGTTACATTATCCACCACTAAAAATCTAGTTCGTCCTCGAAGTAAAGGAAAAAATACCTAAATCAACAAAGAACTTGGAGATAAGAACTACACATATCAGACTCGACCTCCCAAGTAGCCTTATCTATAGGCCGATGTCACTACTGAACCTTAACCACATGGATGACTCTAAAGTACAACCGCCTCACATCCCTAGCCAAAATAGAGACTGGCTCCTCAACAAAAGAAAATCGTTCATCTAACTGAACTAACTCCCATCGAATAACATAAGACTCATCCAAAATATAATGGCGAAATATAGAAATATAAAAAACTAGATGAACGGCCGCTACATCTGGGGACAAAGCTAACTCATAGAGCACATCACCAATAGTCCAAATAATCTCAAATGGACCAAAATACCTGGGGATAAGCTTGGCCCTCTTTCCAAACCTCATCACACCCTTCATGGGTGAAACTCGAAGGAAAACATGATCCCCAACACCAAATCTAAATACACGAAGTCTATGATTAGTATAGCACTTCTTCCTACTCTGAGCCACTCTAAGTCTATCCTGAAAGATTCAAAATCTATCCAAATACTCATAATTCAAGTCCATACCTCAAGGTCTAACCCCAAAAACATCAAACCAACCAACTGAAGAGAAACAACGCCTATCACATAATGCCTCAAAAAATCCTTATCGATACTAGAACGTAGCTATTATTATATACAGACTTTGTTAAATCCAAATGTTGCTCCTAATGGACACCAAAATCTATCACACAAGCGCGGAGCATATCTTCCAAAACATGAATAGCCCGCTCTGAATGACTGTCAATTTGGGGGTGAACTACTGTGCTAAGATCAACCCGAATACCCAACTCATCTTGAAAAGTATTTCAAAAGTGAGATGTGAACGCAGAACCTCGATATGAAATAATGGACATAGGCACATCATGCAGACACACAAACTCAAGAATGAAGATATGGGGCAACCTCTTAGCACTGAATGAGACCTGAACCAAAATAAAATGAGTTTACTCGGTCAATCGATCCATAATGACCTAAACACTGTCAAAAGCATGAGATGTACGGGAAAATCAGTCACAAAGTCTATGGTGATCCGTTCCCACTTTTACTCGAGAATAGGTAACCTCTGAAGTAAACCACCAGGTCTTATTTTCTCGGCCTTCACTTGCTGAAAACATAGGTAACGAGCCATAAATCTGCTACATCTCTCGTTATACCACCCCACCAGTAGTGTTGTTTCAAATCACGATACATCTTAGTCACCCCTGGATGGATGGAATATCTGGAACAATGGGCCTCCTCCAAGATCAACCAAATCCAATCACCCATTCTCGGCATACAAACTCAACCTTCAATCCACAAAACTCCATCTGAATCAATTAAGGCTTTATTAGCTTTCCCACTCAACACCTTATCTCGAATCGACCTTGATCCAAATCATCAAACTGATGATCTCGAATCTACTCAATCAAAGAAGATTTGGCCTTCATAAATGCCAAAACGCGCCTAAGTGTTAAATTATTAAGCCTAACCATGTGGTTAGCTAAAGCTGAACCTCTAAGACTAAAGGCCTCTCATGGGTCAAAAGATGCGCCAAGCTACCTATGCTAGTCGACTTTCGGCTTAAGGCATCCACAACCATATTAGCCTTACCCGGATGATAGAGAATAGTCAAGTCATAATCCTTAAGCAACTCAAGCCAATGGCACTGCTTCATATTAAGATCTCGCTGGGTGAAAAACTACTGAAGGCTACGATGATCTGAGAAAATCTCACAACAAACTCCATACAAGTAGTGCCTCTATAACTTTAAGGCAAACACAACTACGCACAACTTCAAATCATGGGTAGGAAAATTTCTCCCATGAGGCTTCAACTGATGAGACGCATAACCAATCACCTTGCCTTCTTGGATCAACAAAACACCCAATCTAACACCTGAAGCATCGGAAAACATAGGAAAGCCCATGCCCTCCTTGGGCAAAGCCAATATAGGAGCTAAAGTAAACAAATTCTTAAGCTTTTGAAAACTTGCCTCAAAAGCATCGGACTACTGAAAAGAAATCTTCTTCTGAGTCAACTTAGTCAAAGAAGCTGCAATAGAAGAGAAACCCCCGACAAAACACTAATAATGACCTGCCAAGCCAACAAAACTCCAAATCTCGATGGGTGAAGTAGGTCTAGACCAATCACGAACCACTATAACCTTGGTTGGATCAAGCATAATACCATTATTAGTCACCACATAACTTAAGAAAGAAAGAAACTCTAACCAAAACTCATACTTAGAGAACTTCGCATACAACTTCTTATCCCTTAATCTCTGAAGCACAATCTGCTAATGATCCTCATGCTCAACCTCACTCTTGGAATAAACTAAGATATCATCTATAAATACAATAATAAAGGAGTCAAGATACAATCAAAATACTCGGTTCATCAACTCTATGAATGCAGCAAGGGCATTGGTCAACCCTAAGGACATAACAAGAACTCATAATGACTATATCATATTCGAAAAGTTGTCTTCAAAATATTCAAAGCTCTAATCCTCAATTCGTGATAATCAGACCTTAAATTAATCTTTGAAAAAATTGCAGCACCCTGGAGCTTATCAAATAAATCATCGATACGAGGAAGAGGATATTTATTATTAAATGTCACCTTGTTCAGCTGTTGATAATCAATACACATCCGCATAGACCTATTTTTTTCTTCACAAACAAGACAAAAACACCCCAAGGTGGTACACTAGGTCAGATAAATCCCTATCCAATAACTCATGTGATTGATTCTTCAGTTCCTTCAACTTGTCTAGGGCCATCCTATAAGGAGGAATAGAAATGGGCTTGGTGACCGACTCAGCATCAACAGCAAAATTAATATCCTGATCCAGTGGCATACCAGGAAAGTCCATAGGGAACATATCCATAAGCTCATGGACATCACAGACAAAATCTAAGAAAGAAGGTGAGCAACATTAGTGTTATGAATAGGGGCCAAGTAAGATAGATATCCTCTCTCAACCAATTTATGAGCCTGAACATAAGATATGACCCTCTTAGGATCCAAATAAAGAGAACCCTTCTAAGCTATCATCGCAGACTCCACTACCTCTACCCTTCACACCTCTGGTAGAATCTCTACCTCTCATAGTTGTAATACGAGTAGCTCTAATCACACAGTAGGGACGGTTCTTGACAAATGGCCAACCTCACGATGTACAAAAAAAGTCCTAGGGTCTACTTTATTAGGAGAAGGAACCACTGGGCCCGAATAGCCACTTCATTGTTGAACTAAAGATCCAGCACCCAAACTCTATAAGGCCGCATGCACTGGCCTACCCTAATGTCCACAAGAACCCCTAAAATCTCTACCATGAGAAACCTGCCCTCTAAACTTACCAAAATGGTGCACCTTCTTGGTACCTTTCTGCGATACCCTAAGAATACCCTCTATTATCTTTGCATAATCCACAATGCTCTGAAAAGATGCTCCAAATACAACCATTTAAGATGTAGCCAACTAAAGGAAATCACCCAAACCCTCCACAAACTTTCTAATCTTCTCAAACTCGATAAGAATACTGGTATAGGAATATCTGGACAAGGCATGAAAATTTACCTCATACTCTGCAACGGTCATGGAACAATGGTCCAGACGATCAAACTTATCACGCATCTGATCCCTTAAACTATAAGGCATGAATCTCTCTAGAAATACATTAGTAAACTGATCCCATGACAACTCAGGAGCATCAACAAGCCTACAATTGACAAATGATCTCTACCAGTCTCTCGCAGTATCTCTCAACTGATATATAATATAAGCTACCCCATCCTCACAGAAAGAGTGAAACGCAGCTCAGAACACAAGGTATGAAAAAACTTTGCATGATAAAGAATATAATAAGGGAAGTTTCCTAAAGACATCCTATAGCCTCTCGAAGATAGATATGGATGTCTACCTATCAATCCGTGAGACTCTATTAGACATCCCATTCTTACACTATTGAGACCAATGAACCTGGCTGCTCTAATACCAATTTGTCATAACCAAAAATATATAGATCATGATGGCACTTGTCGTGGTGAACCTTGAAAATTAAGCCTATCACCCAAATCATACATGAGGAAAGAGGGAGGGGACACAATAATAACCCCAAGGTAAGGCTTTTAGAACGACTCAAATCTTACAAGATAATAAATACAGAAAAAAACATAACAATGTAGCCATAACTCTCAAATCCAGGTATCAATAGTATAAGAACGTATCTAGTATAACTTGAATCAAATAAAATATATGAGATATCCAAATACAAGGGAAACTCTATCACTGAAATAAAAATAAAGACATAGTTTATAGAGAAAGGTAGTAAAAGACATTCGGATGCCTGAAAATCACCAACTACCTTAAAAGCTCCGATATTTGCTCGAGTCACATAACGTGGAGCAGACCCAAACCTAAATCTGCACTGAAAGGGTAAAGTAAAAGTGAGTACGATCCACTTTTACTTAGTAGGTATCATATGCTGACCAAGCAAAGTAGAAAATAAAGTATACAAAATAAATACTAAGGGCATGTTATCATCAATCAAAAAATGTCCCACAAGGGTCACCCACACCACTTGTACTAACAATTCTAATATATATATATATATACATATATATATATGTATATATATATATATATATATATATACACACACAAATACAACAAGTATAACACGAGTATACAATATGTCACATACGAGTACAAACAGAGAAGAACATGTATATACGAGATGGTCAAGTATAAATAACAGGATATAGAGCAAGTAGACATATAATGATTCAATATGAAAATTCAATCACTACACCAACACAATAAATCAAGTGTAATGTATAAGATGATGATACCAATAATAATGACGATGATGATGATGATGATGATGATATTGGAACACAGTCTTGAGATTGGCACACAACCTTAAAAATGGACACACAACCTTAAAATAGGCATACAACCTTAACAATTGGCACACAACCTTAAAAATAGGCACACAACCTTTAAAATTGACACACAACCTTAAAATTGGCGCACAACCTTCTAGTATATTTAGTATTTCCAATGTTTTAAGTGTTTTCAAAGTACATACATAACATAATACACAAATCAAGTACACATATATGACAACAAGTATATATGAAGTAGTAAAACAAACAAATGAGATGATGCATATGATAACATGAGAATAACGATGCAATATTTACAACCATTTAAAATGAGTATTTATACAACCAATCCACAATGTATTTCCACAACCAACTACAGCGTTACAATTTCACAATCACGTGAGCCAATATTCACTTATTATTTTCACTATCCATGAATTTTCCACATGATTCATATACCCACAAAGTGTGAATATATCACAACAATTCAAGGGAACCATAATAGGCATTTCCAATAACATAATATAATTATTCACATGTATTCCAGGCTATCAATATCACATAAGACCTTGGACGATCACACATATCACATGATATCTCAGATTTAATAATTACATCACATTAAGGCCACCACATGGGCATAACATATAGATAGCCATATTTTATGATTGGTTATCACCCTTAACATGCATTTTGGTATACAAATTAACTACCCAACGTAGTCTGAAGAGTTAAGCCTAACCTACCTCGAATGTCAAAATCAGTCCGCTAAACTTCAAACCCACGATCTTACTTACCACAAACGATATCAAACTCCACTAAAGACCTCAAAATGGAATCTACGCTTAAAAATAAAACCAAAAACACTCATATTGACTACTTTTAATTTCGAATCAAAACGGACCCTCAAAATGGATTTTCAAAAAAGAAAGGCAAAATCATAATTTTACTTCAAAAATATATTTTTCATACATTTAGGAACCTACAACTGAAAAACCAAGTCAAATTGAGTCAAAAATGAAGTTCAAACTGAAGAAAAACTATTTTTAAGCTTTACCGAATAAAATCTTTAAAATTCGCGTTAAAATCAAGAATCGGAGTTGTTTTGATGGTTAAATTAATGAAAAACTAGTTATTATAAGATTAAAATATTGTTCAAGTGAAATTGGGGTTTAAAATTAAGTCCTAAGATTTTGAGTTTTTGAAAAATTAATTAAGAAATTACTAAGAAAAGGGGCGATTTCTTAACTTAAATCCGAAAGAGAATCAAGAAATAGATGTTAATCTAGCATCCCAAGCATCCACAAACTTCACTTTTAAGCCATCACACTATTTTAGGGTTTAATTCTCAAGTGGCAAGATGAAAAATGAGCAAAATAGGCCCAAAAAGTTGCTTTAATAGTGTAGATTTTTCTGCACTAGCTATTGAAAAAGCTGTTTTTTTTAAAGTCTAACTCGAACTTCGATGGGGTATCCAAGATTTGTTCGAAGTTCGATATATGCAAAAGAACTATGTAACCACACTAAATTCGACACTACGGACTCAAAGGAGACATCGGATTTTTGTAGAAATATCATTCTCACAAAGTTGATCCCCAAAATCTGAAATCACAATTTTTTAAACCGAGGATCAAAATTAGATTTAAAAGCCATAAAATCACACCAAATATGTTACTACCCTAAAATAGACATTCCGAACGCGTTGGTGAAGTCCAATTTTTTTATCCAATGTTGTTTCAATCAAATGTGGATCTCACATTTGTATTTTTAATTTTTCAACTTTCTGACCAACAAGTCGAAATGAACTCGGGTACATCGGGACTCGAACCAAAGGTCTACTTAGCCTAAAATCGATACTCCAAAGCTAATGGCATATTCCTTTCACTCATCCATCACACAGATCAAAATATATCCACATAAATCTAGAATAAGGCTCTCGAAGCCATCAAAAACCATAATATCGCATAAATGATACCAAAATGCATTTGAAAACTGTGCTAATCACTTCCACACTCCAGAAATATTATCATGCAACTTTGGAGAGGGATAAAATAGTCAAATCACACAAAAACATACATCTCACATATTTCATCAAATTTTCATGTCGTTACATTATGTTTGACTATTATTACACAAGAAGAAATTCTAAAAAATATTTCTATAATCTTTATCAAAATGATGATTATCATATTGTCACGTGAAAATGATGTAAAGGGAAAAAGGGATAAGAAGTAATATTAAATAAGAAGAAGAAGAAGAAGAAGAAGAAGAAGAAGAAGAATGAGAAAATACAAATGAGTATCTAAAAACTCCATAGATGATTGGTATTTATAGATGGGTTAAACCATAAGTTAAGTAGAATGAAGTTGATAAGACATGCCATTTATGTGAAGAATGCAAATAAATGAAAGTGTTATAAATATATTATCATATATAGTGAATGTCTAGTTTATCATATATAGTGAATGTCTACTTTACCATATATAGTGAATGTCTATTTATGGAAAAGTTAGAAACCCCAATGTCATTAGTTTCCCCTTATAAATAAAGGGGGTTTCCTTCATTGTAATTGAACCTATCAAGAAATCTCTCAAGAAAAATAATAATCACTCTCTCTTCTCTCTTTATTCTTATTGTTCTTACTTTATATTTCATAACACGTTATCAGCACGAGACTATGCCAAACAAGGTGAGATTATAAATCTAAAGGTAATTTTCAAGGGTAGTAATTCCTTATGTAATTTATCTTTTTCTACTAATGATATAATTATTATTGAATTTGAGGAAAAATAATTAGTTTGGAACCACTTATGCTTTAAATTTGTTCATGAAGAACAATATTTTAAAAATATATTATGATGAATTTAAGTGTCATCTCATTAAGAGGGTAAGACATTGGGTTAAAAGTTCCAATGCACCAAGATAAGAAGGTGTTGGGTTCAACTCCCATCGAGTTATAGCCTAAGACGTCTTTATATGGATAATACGTTGAGTTTGGATCTCAATGCACCATATTGATGATATAATGATGGCTAAGGCAAAATAATGTATATTTTATGAAAAGTCATGAAACATGTCTCATTGAATGTGCTCTATTCCCTGAAGTGAATGTGGTAGCAATGCTTAATATGTCTGAAAGAAGACAAGTGATTGAACGTACGGCTATAAGCGTGGAGGGATAATATAATAATAATAATCAAAAGTGATAATATTTTCACACGTTTATTATGATTATAAGATATACCAGAGAAACATTCTTTGCAATCACATGTATGCCTCGATTTGCTCTTGAATTAGCAATATTTTGAAAGAGGTTATAAACTATCAAAATTTAATAGGCTTAAGGTACGATTATATTTCATTTCTGGAGAATGAGAATTTTGATTGTTTTAAGTACATATCCATTCCCTAAGGTGAATGCGATAATATTTAGTAAAGCTTATTAATACAAACGTGCACTTAATTATGATGGCATCACAACTCACCTCCGAATGAGGTAGAATAACTGAGAAGAGTTATTTTGAAATCTACTTCTGAAGTAGTAAATTTGAAAATTTATTCATGTAATAGTAGATCTGAAATTTACTAAAGAAAGAAAAGGCACATGTCATGATATACTTGGAGTTTACTTGTATGAAAGTTTATAAATTGACATGAACGATTGCTACATTCCGAAAATGTGCATATTGAGTATTGATATATGTTAAAGAAATAAAAAAATCTTCAAGAACTGTTTATGTTGCTTGTTCTCATGATAAGTTGGTTGGACCAACTAATGTTAGGATTTGATCCTTCAAAATCTGAAAAGTATAAAAGGTGAATATGGGCCCGTTCACTAGTCCTGCAATCTATTAAGATGCATCGATATAAGATGATAACTTGTACGTTTATTGTCAACCTGTAGTTTGCATTCATAAAGTTGCTTGCTCAGTAAAATTAAATTAAGAGCATAACTTTCAGAAAATATAATCAAGATAATTTATTTTGATGATGATGGTTTGACATTAAATGCCTTCAACAAATAGCTGAACCATTGCTAATGAGAACAAAAGTCTCATGTGTTGGTTTGAAATATTATATATAAAAGTACTTGTATGATCAAACCAATAAATTATAATTAATTTTCCCTCAAAGTTGGTCTGAATCAGAAACCACACATTGTCCATCTAATAGTTTTGATATGCGGTATACGATTAGTAAATATACTATGATGCACAAAGATAAACTCCTCAAATAAAATGGAGGATGTATCTTAGTTTTACTAACATAAGGGAGAGATTATAAGTAGCTATGAAATATGTTAGGAATCATTATCAGATCCTCATTTAAAAGATAATTCAAGTCAAATGCTGAAAACATCTCGTATTTAAGCTGCAAGTGCTCTTATTTTATGTCCTTAAAAGACAGAGTCTATGCATGAGTGAAGCATGGTAGAAAAATCAATTTCAAATGAAATAATCCTTGAAAAGGATGAGCAAATAATCATAATAAGAAGGCAATGTGCCTTGAAGATCCTACGACATAATATTTCATGAATCCTTATGAGACGTTCAGGTACCTGAACCTCTCGAAGTAGTGAGATCTCAAAATGTTATGTCATATTGTGAATCGATACAAAATGATATATCATCAATGATATCCTTGATACAATATTGACGCAATATTGTGAAAGATTACGAGGATCTGAATTCTACATTTATTTAGCATGTTGACGTAGAAACATTTATCAAGTGACATGAAAAGATGCATCTTAGTAAGAATAAAACTTTTTTGATTTGTTGTCCAGATACTTAAAAATGTCACTCATATAATGTTGAATATTTTCACTTGACAAAATTTATATGAAAACTTTTCTAAGGATTTAAAATGTTTGAAGCATATAAAAGTTTCTGGGAAACATATTTATAATCCTTATATTGTATAAGCATATAGCTTGAAAATTATTGGAACTCTTGGAGAGTTTTCAAAAGCAATAGATTATTTGTTGAAATGAGAAATGTACCAATTTAAATAAGTTATGAAGTACCATTTCTTAGTGCAATTGGTGCACTCTTGTATCTTGCAAATAATACAAGGTCTGATGTAGCCTTTTTTAATTAATTTGTTTGCTAGGTATGGTTCTGCTCCTACTAGGAGACATTAAAATTGGATCAAACACATGATCTTATTTTATTCTAAAGACTGTAGTCCCGGTCTTGTTGATTATGCTGATGTTGGGTATTAATTTAATCCGCATAAATCTCGATCTCAAACATGCAATATGTTCACATATGAGGACATTGCCATATTTTGGAATATACAAGCAGTCTATCTAGCCATTTCAATGAACCATGTTGAGATAATAGCTATTTATGAAGCTATCCGAGAATGTCTATGGTTGAGGTCCATGATACATCTCATTCGAGAAAAATGTGATTTGAAATTTGACAAAGTACCCATGATTTTTATAAAGATAATGCAACATATATAGCACAACTTAATGGAAGATTCATAAAAGGAGATAGAATGGAGCATATTTCATCAAAACTTTTCTATACACATGATCTCCAAAAGAATGGTGATATTAATATGCAACAGATTCATTCAAGTGATAATGTAGTTGATTTATTCATCAAGTCTCCTCCAACTGTAACTTTCAAGAAGATGGTGCACAAGATTGGGATGCAAAGGTTCAAGGATGTTCTCATTATGGGGAGTTAATACGCGTTGTACTCTTTTTCCCTTACGAGGTTTTTTCCCAATGAGTTTTTCTTGTAAGGTTTTTAATAAGGCAGCGTATATGCGTATTGTTAGAGATGTGTATTCTTTTTTCTTCACTGAATTTTTTTTTCCACTGGATTTTTTCTAGTAAGGTTTTAACGAGGCACATTATCTATCAATTAGACATTCAAGGGGGGTGTTATAAATATATTACCATATATAGTTAATGTCTACTTTACCATATATAGTGACTGTTTACTTTACTATATATAGTGAATGTCTATTTATGAAAAAAGTTAGAAACCCCAAGATCGTTAGTTTTTTTCTATAAATAAAGGGGGTTTCCTTTATTATAATTGAACCTATCAAGAAATCTCTCCAGAAAAATAATAATCACTCTCTCTATTCTTGTTGTTCTTACTTTATATTTCATAACAGAAAGATTTTTATAACTCAAGAAATATTATTAGATATAGTAAATATGATAGATTATTTTTTTAATTAATAAATAAATTGATTAGTGAAAAAATGAACAAAAAAATTCAAAAAAAAAAAAGAAAAAAGATAATTAAAAATGAAGGTCATAAAGAGGTGTCACATCACCTCCTCTACGACCTTCCTTTAATTTATATTATATATAGATTGTTGTGCTACTCCTTATTGTCTTTTGTAGCTTTTTTAAAAAAAATTATGAATTGTATTTCGTCTCGAGTCGAGGGTCTAGCGATTATATCCTATTGTGTGAAAATACAATGGGCATGTTATTGTTGCTGCCGTATCTCACCTCATTTTAGATTACGCATAATCTTTATATTAAATATATGTTCTTTTTTCATTTGATCTTCTACAAAAAAAAAAACTCTTTTTTATTATAAAAATTTTGATGTCTACAAAAAAAAAAAAAAAAAAAAAGCTCTCCTTAATGAGCTACTCCTGCCACCTATATTTATCCATTACTTTCTCTGCAAAAATTAAAAATACGTAAAATCAGACTAAAAGAAATTAGATTACTGTCAATTCTATCAAAATCAAAACATAATCATAAAGCAAATTTATTTTACATCCAATATCAGTAAAGTATCTAAACAGACAACATGAAGAAAAATATAGTGATTTCTTGAAATTTGAAATCGTAAGTTACAACAACAATCTTCACTGAAATGAATTTTATAAGTAGAGTATGGTAAATTCTTATGAGTGTGCCTGGTAGTGTCATGAATCAGTTAAGAGTGCTGGATTTATACAATAGAACAAAAGCTATCGAAGGAAAATGAATGATTGTTTTTCATTCAGTTATATTTATGGTGTCATTAATTACATTTAATTAAGTTGTAACTGACCCATTTTTGTAAGAAAGAAATGTGGGTACAATTAGGATTCTAATTGGAAAGAAAAGTTTATAAAAAAAGGTTCGTGCATTACTGTTCATAACTATTATATTTAATTTATTTGGAAAAAAGAAAGAAAGCAATATAAAAGAAAATATAGAGAATTTCAGGATAATAATTATAATTTTATAAAAATTAATGAGTAATTTTAAGCCATGCAATTTTTAATTCAAAAATAAGTAAAAGAATTTAAAAATTGAGACAAAAGATATATACTTGCATTTTAAGTCTTTAAAGAAAGTTCTTTAATCCATGCATATTTAACATTTATTTATAATGAAACCTATCTCTTAAACTAGAAGTGCAAGGCCCGTGTCAGCACGGCCCCAACAATAAAATATGTGAATTGTAATTTTTAAATTTAAGAATTTATGTTGGAGTAGGAAGTTTGAGCAGTAGAATATTTTCATTGGTACGATAAAATATACTTATAAAATATATTTCTGTAGATTTTTTATCAAAATTTTCTTTTGTATATATTCATTCTATTGAAATGTAGGAGTCGTTTGTTATAGTGTATAAATTTTCTTTTTGAATAGAATATATTAGTAATATTTGTATTAGTAATGCTTCTATTAGTAAATGCTGGTATTATTTATGTTAACATTAGTTTTTATACATTGTTTAATGTGCTTCATTAAAATTTACTTTTTCGATTTTGATATATTGAAATAATTTTTTTTTAAAAAAAAAGAATTACATATACATTTTAAGATTCATTCGAGATCTAGCACAGGTTCAATATATTAATTTTTATCTCAATTTATATGACACAAATAGAGTTTATATAATCAGTCATACTTTTAATAGGTATTTAGATAATTTAATTTGTTAACTATTGTAATTTATAATATTTTTATGTAAATTTTCAAATAATATGTATTATTTTTCTTGTCCAAACTTTTGTGGCATTGATAGTAAATTATATTTTAAAAATAATTTAAGTTTTTAATTATTGTGATTTATAATACTTTTCTTCAATTCCAATTTCAGTGACACTAATATAATTTCAAGAGCCGACCAAATATTTTATATCTTTTAAATCTTTTAAGTTGTTAATTATTGTGATTTCTAGTATTTTTCAAATAATTTTTTTGAAATATATAACATAATAAATTATTTTTAGATATTTTAAATTGTTAACTATTGTAATTTATAATACTTTTATATAAATTTTTTTGAATAATATATGCTACTCTCTTTGTCCAGAGTTTTGTGTCGACGATAGCCAATTATATTTTTTAAATAATTTTAATTTTTCATCATTGTAATTTATAATATTTTTTCTATTTCAACTTATGTGGAACAATGCTTAAATGACCATAATAATTAATTAGGGGTGATATAGTAAAATGTAATTATTATTATTATTTTTTATTTTTATTATGTATATGTGTTGATTCAAGAATAATATGGAAACAGTTAGAAATGTGTTGAATGTTACAAATGTTAATAATCCATTTGGTGCTTCTTCATTTCTCTACATTTATCTCTTATTTGTTTTTATTCTTTTGCCCTTTAAATACGTTACTCTTCTTGTCCAAATTTTAATGGCATTGATAGTCAATTATGTTTTAAAAATAATTTAAGATTTTAATTATTGTGATTTATAATACTTTTCTTCTATTCCAATTTCAGTGACACTAATATAATTTCAAAAATCGACCAAATATTTTATATTTTTTAAATCTTTTAAATTGTTAATTATTGTGATTTCTAGTATTTTTCATGTAATTTTTTTGAAATATATAACATATTAAATTGTTCTTAGATATTTTAACTGTACTTTTTATATAATTTGTTTTGAATAATATATGTTACTCTGCTTGTCCAGAGTTTTGTATCGATGATAGCCAGTTATATTTTTTAAATAATTTAATTTTTTTTATCATTGTAATTTATAATATTTTTTCTATTTCAACTTATGTGGCACAATGCTTAAATGACCATAATAATTAATTAGGGGTGATATAGTAAAATATAATTATTATTATTTATTATTTTTATTATGTGTATGTGTTGAGTCAAGAAGAATTTGGAAACATTTAGAAATGTGTTGAATGTTACAAATGTTAATAATACATTTGTAACATTTGGTGCTTCTTGATTTCTCAACATTTATCTCTTATGTGTTTTTACTCTTTTGCCCTTTGAGTATATGTAGCAATTTTTATTTTTTTTAAAAAATGTCATGAAAATTTTACTCTTTTGCCCTTTGAATACGTTACTCTTCTTGTCCAAATTTTTGTG
Source organism: Capsicum annuum (assembly GCF_002878395.1). Lineage (NCBI taxonomy): Eukaryota > Viridiplantae > Streptophyta > Magnoliopsida > Solanales > Solanaceae > Capsicum > Capsicum annuum. The sequence goes on along the minus strand of NC_061119.1, from coordinate 90,945,190 downwards.
GCATTGATAATCAATTATATTTTAAAAATAATTTAAATTTTTAATTATTGTAATTTATAATACTTTTCTTCTATTCCATTTTCAGTGATACTAATATAATTTCAAGAGTCGACCAAATATTTTATATCTTTTAAATCTTTTAAGTTGTTAATTATTGTGATTTCTAGTATTTTTCACGTAATTTTTTTGAAATATATAACATATTAAATTATTTTTTTCTATTTCAACTTATGTGGTACAATGCTTAAATGACCATAATAATTAATTAGGGATAATATAGTAAAATTACGGTTGAAGAAGACATGTCATAAATGTCTATTTTATTTTTTACTTAAATATTATTAATTTTTTAATGTATAAATAATTTATAATAATTAATTAGGAGCAGTATAATAATTAATTATGAGTGATATGGTACAAGTACGGTTGAAACAGACATGTCATAAATATCTATTTTATTTTTTAATTAAATATTATTTATTTTTTAATATATAAATAACTTATAATAATTAATTAGGTGTGATATAATAATTAGTTAGGGGTAATATAGTACAATTGCAGTTGAAGCAGGCATGTGATAAATATTTATTTGATTTTTAATTAAATATTATTAATTTTTAATATATAAATAATTTATAATAATTAATTATATGTGGGCTCCATCATATTCAATAGGAGTAACATCAATGACAAAGTGGTAATTTATTGGAATGGCATGAGTTGTAATTAATTCAAAATGGAAGGACTTTTCTTATAGTTGTTGATAAGGTTCAAACATTAAAACACAAAATAAAATTTTCCTAAACAAACTAATCTTGCAAAGTATTTTATAGACCTTAGTATCCTAAAACTTTGTTTTAATACCCATAAGCTAACATGTCAAAACCATCATTTCTAATATATAGAGAAGAATATATCTATATCTATATCTATCTATCTATCTATCTATCTATCTATATATATATATATATGTATATATATATAATAGAAAAGAAAAGAAAAATAATATTTTTTTAAATAATTTAAATTTTTAATTATTGTGTAAAACTTTTTCTACTCCAATTTAAGTGACATGATACTTAGATGACCATAATAATTAATTAGAGATGATATAGTAAAATCACGATTGAATATATTAGGAAAAAATTTAAATTAGGTGAAAATGTAATAACAAATAAGAAAGAAAGTAAATTATATGTTTGATATGAAATTAAATAAATAATAAAATTTATTTAATTGCATCAATTATAATTAATTTTTACAATAAATTATCATCCTACTAATCAATTTACTTAAATATATTTGAAATAATTTTATACATAAAAATAAAAAAGATAAATAAGATTGAAAAATAAATGGAAGATAGAGGGCCACATGTGTGGAAATATGTGTGATGGTATTATAGTAAATTTCTTCAGTGGCATTGCTTGTAATTAAAGAGAAAATAATGAGTTTTTATTCAAACTTTTGATGAAGTTCCAAAGTCAAAGCACAAAAAATAATTGAATTGAGTTTATAATTTATTGTAATGACCAAATTACCCCTAGAAAAATTTGTTATGTCCTTTCCATCCTATGACCAAACCAACTCTTTTATAATATAGAAATGCAAATATTTATTACATTGATTAGTAGTATACTTTAATAAAGAAACGTAAGCCAATTCAGAAAGTAAAAGAATTAGTAATAATGAGGAACGAGATATCATTAATTTGATGCAAGATTTCAATTAAAATATATGGAAAAAATAAAAAAAGATTGAGAAAAAAGATAAATAGAGACTTGCCTAAAGAAGTATGCCACTCAACATCCTCATATATTTATATATATATATATAGAGAGAGAGAGAATATAGAGAGAGAGAGATGGGGGGGGAGGGAGATTTGTTATTTCATTTGTCTTGTTCATATTAGTTAAGCAAATAGATCGTTCGGTAGAGTATATTAGCAAAAATAATGCATGTATTAACCTTGTGTATTACTAGTACTTTATTTGGTGAACTTTTTCATTCTTTATATAATTAATGCTTATATTAGTTATACATCTATTATATATTGAGATGTGTATTATTAATACCATTCATTTTTCATGTATTAGTAATACAAAGGCTTCAACAAATGCATTAACTTGATGAATTACAAAATTATCCTCAACTATTTTCTCTCTCTCGAGATTCGAATTCCTCTCTTTTCGCATTTTCACCTAATTCACTAAAGTTAATAACCAAAATGTATCAAATAGCAATGGAAAAAATGATTTCAATAGTTAGACCTTTTTTCTTTACATATTCTCTATTCCTAATTGTTGTTTTTTGAAAAATACTATAAAAGTGGACAAGAAATTCAAATATCTCTACTGATGTATTTTGATATTCCACAACTTTGACAGATTGCTTAACTCCATTCATCTTCGGTGTTCTCTGCACTTTACAATGGAAAAGCAACAATACTACTTTCTCCACCTCTTCCTCTCCCTTCCATTTAATCAAAAAATGATTGCTTTTTCTATCAAAATATTATGCTTTATTATTTTGTTTGTCAGATTCTTGTTTTTATTTCATTAATAAATTGAAAAAGTTCAGATAAAAAATACTGAGTAAGTTCAGATTAAAAATATTGAGTTAATCAGATTCATAGTATCTCCAGGATATTGCACTTACATTTGTGGATCTTTTTCGAAAAAGAGGAGAAGCTTTGGAGGATGAATATGAAGAATTGGAGTTGGGGGTTCCTCTACGGGAAGTGGATTTGTAGGTGAATGTTGTTATTTTCTAATTGTCATGAGATATGTGTGAAGCTTTTAATGGACAGAAGGATATTTTGATAAACAAATATGTTTTTATAAAAGTTATGTAAGTATATATTATTTTTCATACATTAAATCAAATACTGTGTAATAGATAATGTCTGGATAACTAAAATTAACATCACTAATATTTATATTAGTAATACAAACATTATTAATACAACTTATTCAATATTATTCTTATACACTCTACTAAACCACTCCTTACCGTATTGCGTATGCAAATTATGAATTTTTATATTTCAATTTGTGTATCCTTGAGTCGAGTCTATAAATTTAGCTGTGTTGGCTAAAGGTAAACAAAAATGAGAAACTTCGATATATCTATATTATTTTGCAAATGCATTTATATCTTTATTTATAATTTTTAAAATTAAATTATATTATTTGATCAAATAAAAATAGTACGGATAAATATTCTCCATTAGGGGTGTGCATCGGTCGGTTCAGTTCAATTTTATATATTATCGGTTCGATTTATCGATTTTTAATTTTTAAATATGCTAAACCAATAACCAAATCAATAAGATATTTTTTATCGGTTTATCGATTTTTAGTCCTTAACAGTTTGATTTTTTATTTAACCGATAAGAAAATACTCATAAAATAAAAACAGTAGTAACTAACATGAAAAAAACCGAATCTTAGTTGGAACCAAAAATCCTACATGATATGTTTTAATTTATAAGAATTTTCAAGTATGAACTAAATGTTAGGAGAAATTAATAGTTTGTATAATTGAAATAATAGCTTTGTTAATTTGTAGAAATTGAAGAGAAATATATATATATACATATACATATATACATACATACATACTAGTTTAGGTGTACGCGTCTTGCGCGTATACCTCACTTTATTAAGTTCAAATGATACACTAAATAAGATATTTGTTTAAATAATAAAGATAAATACAATAATTAAATTCAACGTCTTTTGAAGAATTTTTTTTAATTAAACCTAACCTTTATCAAAAAAAAATTTCATAGTTGATCGACATTCATCTACCCCTGTAAACTGCAACAAAATAATACGATGATAGAGACATCAAAACAATATAATTAAATCTAAACTTTACACAAAAAATTTTCCAAAGCCGTCCGACACTCATCTACTACCTGTAAACTACAATAAAATAATAGACAATAGAGATATCAAAATAATACAACTAAACTTTACCTTTACACAAAAAATAATAATCTCAAAACAGAGATATAAAAATAGTACAATTAAACCTAACTTTTACCTAAAAAATATTCCTCAAAGGCGACCGACATTCATCTATTACGTACAAATTCATCTATGACCTTTAAACTACAACAAAATAATACAATAGTGATCACAAAGTTTCAGTTTTGATGAAAACAATTCTTGTTTGAGTGAAAATTTTGACATAAAGAATGTTTGAATGAAAACAAAAAAGATATATATATATATATATATACCCACACATTGAATTCTATTATGTTGAGCATCCTCCAATCTAGACATGCCATCGAATCAAGTTAGATGAACATCAATCATATTTTCCCAACAAGTAAATCAGTTTCTTCTCTAGTTTAACGTGTATCTCAATATTTATAAAAGTATTTCTTTAATAGGGTTTTATTTTCGAAGTATTTTTCTATCATATTTTAGAAGTATTTTTTCTAATTAATTATAATAAAAAATCTTCTTGTTAATATTGATAATTGAACATAATGGTACAGTTACTATTTAAAAAATCACTGAAGAAAAACAAAAGTCTAAAATTACTTAGTGAAATATAAAAAACGCTAATGTGACAAACCTACTATGCCAAGCAAGTTTAGGCGTAATTTAAGGCAGAATTGCTAATTGTTAATGATGATGATGATAAAAATTATAGAATATATAAGTAAGGATAAAGAAAATTTTTCTTTCCATTTATTTAAATATATACGTAGGGAAAAATTTCTTTTATCAGGACGACTTATTTTCATGTATATAAGATTCCTCTTACCATATATTTAAAAGACCTATTTTTACGGATAGCAAAAAGTTGTCCTATATATTTTAGGAGTCAATATTATAAATATAATAAATGAAGAAAATAAATGAAATAATAATTTTGTCTATTATGGAAATTTTTAATGAAGAGCAAAAAGTTCAAATTACTATTCTAACTTTTAATATATTATAAATATATTTTTATTAGGCTATTGATTTACTCAATAATTCAATAAGAAAAAAGCGAATCGAACCAATAACCCGATAAATATTTTTTTTATAAAACCACTAAAAAATCATTAACTCAATTGCCCAATAACTATAAACCAATATCATTTTTATCAATTCGATTTATTGATCGATTCAATTTTCACATATCCCTATTCACCCTACCTTATCCAACGGCAATTAAAACCAGGCCGAAATTATAGAGAATCTATATCTGAACAAGTGACAATTTCCCATTTCCCTCTGTTCATTTAACCCCTTTTGTTACTCTTCTTTCTCTTCCTTCCAAAGGCAAGAATTTCGACTACACTCTACCCATACAAAAAAATTATTCCCTGCAAATTCTGCATAGCTTTACCCTTCCACAATTTCTGTTCTTCCGTTTAAAATTTTAAAAAACTTTGTTGACCCAATATTCATAAAAGTGTTTTTAATATTTATCCTTTGTTTTTAATATTTATCCTTTCTTATCTAAGCTTAAAATCATGAAGGTTCATCCAGTACCAAGAAAACGCAACATCACGTTAAGGTACGACATCGCTTCCAGTCTCTCTCAGGCCAACACCTTTGCAGGCCGTCAAAAGAAGCTGCGGAGACTACCTCATATATTCGCAAAAGTTCTAGAACTTCCGTTTAATTCTGATGCCGATGTTTCTATTGAAGAAACCTCGGATTCATTGCGTTTCGTTATCCCAACCGATGACGCTGGGAATAATATTAGGGCTCATACAGTTGAGATCTATCCGGGTGTTACTAAGATTGTAATATTAGGGGATAACGTTTTTGATTCGTCGTTGGGTGAATTTGAGCTTGATTTATGGCGGTTTCGGCTTCCACCGTCGACTCTGCCGGAGTTGGCTACCGCTGATTTTGCTGACGGCGAGCTGGTGGTCACGGTTCCCAAAGAGGAGGACGATGATGGTGATGCTGATATTGGTGAGGCTGGACGCCTTATTCTTGTACAATAAGCTCAACCACCCATCTCTTCCTCCCCAAAACCCCTAGGTCACTAGCTTCAGTTCGTGTTTTTGTCTTTTTCCCTTTTCAGTTTATGTCCCAATTTGTGGCTTGTCTTGATAAAGGGATATATCTTAACTATCCATATTTAAATAAAATAGTGCACCCTTGGGTATGAATTTTGATCATTGTGCTCTACTCAATTCATTTCTTACGCCTTATTTTGTTACTTCATCCATCCACTTGTTTATTATTCCTTATCTTGAGCCGGGGGTCTATTGGAAACAGCCTCTCTACTTCTTCGGAGGTAGCGATATGGACTGCGTACATCTTACCCTCCCCAGACCCCACTTTGTGCGGATACACTGGGTATGTTGTTGTTGTTGTTGTTGTTGTTGTGCTCTACTCAGTTCCCTACTTTTTCGCGTTTAGTAAGCAAAAAGTTCTGGAATTATTTAAGGATTCATAATAATATAACTTTAGCTAGTTTGGGATCTAGAGGGGGGTAATCAATGGAGTATTCAATGAAATTTAGTAGAATCATTGCTTTCACTAATCAGTAATGTCGTGTGGAAACAAGCTTTTCCTTCAAAATTAATCACATCTGCGTAGCTTGAGTTGCTCAATTGATTGTGTTTTATAAGCATATGGGTTTGTGATGGCCAAACGCTGATTCTTTTTTCTCTTTTCCCTTTATGTGAGGTTCATATCTGTGATCTTACCGATAGAAAGATGCATTCTTTTCTTTGCATCTAAAAATTTGGTTTGTCTGTTTTTGTTTGGTTAGCACCATTTCAAAATCGCTTTACCATTTAAAGAGCATGCAGTGGCGGCGCCATTGAGTTGATTTTCTGTATCCCTTTATTTCCTTTCACAAAGATACGTCGTGATGTCCAATAGAAGAATATATATGGTGAAACTCTGTGGCTCCTAGTTTCTAAGATAGAATTGATCATAAGTCATACAACCTGCTGCTGCTCGAAGTAGCCTAAGAAGTGCTGATGTTGGTTATGCTACCTTCAACTGTCACAAACTAATACATGGAACTGCAGAACAATTATTATAATTATTCATCTGGCAATGGGATATAACAATTTCTCAAGTATGTGCTGTTTCATTCTATGTTAGTGGTCCAAATTCTCTTCATAATGTCATTATATGTTTCTCATACTCCAATTGCCAACAGATTAAACCATGTTGATTTGTCTGTTTAGTTGGATATGATTCCACTTCTGTGCTTGCCCGATAATGTCCCATTGAAGCTTTCTTGAATCTATCCTTTTAATAATTGAACTTTCCTTGATTGTCTTATATGTCATTGCGCTGTGCAAAAGTCATTCGTAGCATGGTCCTTCATTTGTACTCTTATCATTTGGTGGGTGCTGCTCTTCCAAACATCAGCACCTAAGGTGTAGAATTCTGTTGCAGTTACTATTACTAACAGATTCGACACTCAATTTGCTGTGTATATAGAATAGAATTAATCAGATTATTGAAAGGCTTAAGAGCTAACTGAATCTGAAAATGATCTGAGGAAGATGTAAATCATAGAGAAATATCCATAGTTAGATTTTGTGATGTTTGAGTTTCCTATTATTTAAACCCAGTTGCATTTTGTTGAAATTCAGAACCAATTTTTTATAGAATCGTCATGTTATGGTGATAGGGAATTGGAGGCGATTCTATGATTTTACTCTGTTTCCAGTTGATCTAAATAACCTAGAGCAAACAGATGGTGTAATAATCTGTATGTGACTTCTATATTCCCATGGCTATGTGATTCTGAACTTTTAGCTTACTTGCCTAATGGCTGTAAAGGCGTCCAATGTTTAATCATCTTGTATCCATGAGAGGGCTTTCTTTGCAGTTTGCTTTGCAACTCGGAATTTGTCTTTATGCTCGAGTTTAAAAAGTTTCTGGAGCTGCCAATCAGTTGTCATGGTAATGCGTTTCTGACCAAATTCATCCTTATTGTTTTTATGTCAACTTTCTTTACATTCTTTTAAGTTTCTAAAAAATAATCAAATACATTGTCTATTGAGTTTTTCATCATTTTCTAACAGAATGATCCTTTTCTCTTACAGTCATATAATTTTTTCAAAAAGAAAAAAAGAAAGAAAAAGAGAAACAAAAGAAGAATCTCCAGAAACAAAGACTTGACATAACGAACACTGCCTTACCTTCTTCTCCAAACAAACAGTCTGCATATATGCAAAACAGTATACTCCCATATGAGAATTTGAATATCTAACAATTTGGAGCAATGAATGTCTGAATAGTTCACCCAGCTGAGGGAATAACTGACTTACAAAGTCATTTTTTTTTGTGTGTTGCTTGGGGTTGTCCCTTGTACTTCCATCTTTTTATGGCTTCATTCTAAAAAGTTTATACATATGATTAGAGAACATGAATTTTTAAGTTCTCCTTTCTTTCATGCTGTGAGAATACATCTATCATTTAGCCAAAACTATGTATTCTGCATTTTCATGGAAGAGCATCAAGGTTGGGTTGAGTCGCTATGCTAGATGTTGAACTATTCAATAACTAATTAGACTGAGGATCAAGGTTGTGTTGAGTCCTTAAGCTATTTATTGAAATATTCAATAACTAAAGAGACTACCCAATAGCTCAATGTCCAACAAGCTAAGTGCAATGGAGCTGGAGAACTTTTTGTAGAAGGGATTTCAGCAATGTTGTCCGGCCAAGTAAAGGTCTTTTTGTTCTTTGAAGATCTTGTGGAAGTTTTTTGAAAGAGAAAAGAAAACAAAGAGAGATGACGTCAAGCTTGAGGAAAACAGATTCAGTTGGAGAAGGATGAAAAAGGACGTTGTTGGTTAAGTGGAATAATAAACGGATGTAATGAAAGTTGAGGCAGGACAATATGGATAACTTTTGTCAAAAGCTCTCATGGTAATGCTCTTATGTGAGATTTATTACAATCGAATCCCTAAAATAGACCTTACAAAAGCCATACATTTAGTGGTCATTTTTACTTCCAACCATGAGGTGTAGTTGTTTTCATTCCTAACAATGTAGCATATGCTCATTCGTTACTGTACTTTGACCCAAGCCTATGAGAAAGCTCTGACATGGATCCTCGAGTAGCTTTTGCATATCTTTAACTTTTGTATGTTCAAGGAACTGCTATTATTGCACTGTGGGACTCATGTCAAGTTGCATTATCATCCAGGGTAGTCCAGGAAGATGCATTATATTTCTTTTCTTCTGGTTGCTGGTAGATGGTTTTGGCAAAACCAACTTTACTTTTATTTCAATCGCTAATATCAGATGTTGCACGATACCTGTTTTGTTGTTTCAAGTGTTGTCACAATCCTGGTAAGTTTCTTCTCGAATGATTTTGATGAAAGATGGTCCACTGGCTTTTTTCTGGTTATTTCTACAGTTTTAGTAGATTGTACATTTGTACTTGGATGATTCTAGCGATGAGATAAGCGGGGTCTTGCAAATGCTACTCTCCCTTGTGTCAGCAACCCAAAGATGTGCCATTTCACTTGCTGGCAGTGACGCATCCTAGTCTATTCTGATGTGAATGTAGAGGCTCCACACTCCACATACCACAATGGTATCAAGAAAAGGATGGATCTGAAGGCTTTAACTTTTATCTTGACAATGGGGAATATTCATCACTATATTTTATTGCAGCCAGATAACCTCCTACTGAAATTGCACTAAAGTTGAACTACTGGCCGACTCTCTTCTTTGCAAGTGGGACAGGAATATGTTCTTCCTGGGATGGCTTTTCAATACTCTTCTAAAAGTACTCACTCTCGGTGGCCACATTTTAATTGCTAAGGTGCCTCCATTTCACACACACACAAAATAAAAAATAAAAAATTGAAGAGCTATTTGTTTTCATAACAATAGCTTGTTGTAGTTAAGGAACTCTAGGAATTGCATGGTTGGTGTTCAATTCGTGATTGGGCATTTTCAATTGCAATGGAATAGAACTATGAATACACTTGGCTATGTGAAACAAAGTGATCGAGGGAATGATTTGTTTTTTATAAGCTAGCTTAGCTCATACATTTATGACAATTGTACATGGTAAATAAGTGGCTGTTGAGAAAGTTACCAATATTTATTCTGGTAAGTTGTGATATATTGATAGAAATTTCTTGCTTCTAAATGGGACGTGGCATCATCTTCGTTTCCATTTATCAAAGTTAAAAATAGTTTTTCATTAGAAAGTGTGGTGAACGAGTTTTTGGAATACTTACACTTTGTTGGATGTTGGTTATATATTATTTTATGATGTATCATATTGTATCGTACTGTATTATTTTAATGAATGCAATGTTCATATATATTGTATCGTTACATAATGTAACACATCAACAAATTGAAGGATAAACTACCAGAAAAGTAAGGTACGAGATCAACAAATGGAAGGATAAACTACAAGAAAAGTAAGGTACGAAATAGAGCTACTATAAAGACGTAGGATAAGGGATAAGATAAGATTATTCCATAATAAATAAAGGCAAATGATTGAAAAAAAAAAATAACAATATGATCACAACAAATTGATCATTATACCAAATGAATATTTTTTTCTTATTATCTAACCAAAAAATTAAACGACATGATATAATAAAAGCTTAGTAACGATCAACATAAATATTATATTTAAACAAAAAATAAGATATAATATAACTAAAATTCACATATATACACAAGGTAACTTTACCTTATTATATAAATCCCATATTGAAAATGTAATTACATAAATGTCAAAGTAATTGCTTAAATTCCCTCTTTATTTACTTTCTCTCTCCTATCCCTTATATTTTGCTCCCATTACATATCCGTTTTCTTCTCCATTCTTGAAACCCATTTTTCACGCCCAAATTCAAGCAATGTACACCTAGAGGTTACCAATTTATAAGTTTTCAAGCATTAATTGAACTTTCTGATTTTCTTCATTAATTTTTGATTATTTTTTTCAACTTTACCAAATCAGAATATTTTTCGATTCATGTTTGGTTGCATGTTGGTTTTTATGAAATTACCTTTTTTTGCAATCCCATTCCAGTTTGATAGTTCAATTTTTTTTTGATTTTTTCCATATACTACAAGTCATATCTTTGAATTTCTTATTTTATAGTTGCTACTGCTTAATCAATATAGTATAAATTTGGTAATAGATTCTCGTCCTAGCTTTAGTTAGTTAGATGCTCAAGAACAAAATATTTCCGTTGATTTTGTTCATAGTACATTTGATTATGAATAACCCAATTTCGCAGAGAACCGTTCCAAGCACCAAACCGACTCGATAACCATGAAGAAATTGAAGGAAGTGGACAGTTCTAGTTCAAAGAAGTCAGCTTCAAAATCGACAAGTAAAAAGAAGGTTGATGATTCCGGACTACCACGTCTTTCAAAGGTATAGATTTTATATCATTTGATTTAATACAGTAAATGGTTAATTATAAGTTGATAATCATATTGTAGGATTTTATAGTGTGCATACCTTATATAGGTTGTAAGATTAATGTGTTCAGTCAATTCAGTTGTGCGTACCTTATACATTACTTTATTTATCAGACTAATGTATAATATAAGTCTTCTGTTTTATATTTCATTATATTATACAATAAGAGTATTTATTACATAGAAGAGGCAGTTTATGTATTAAGTGCAATTATACTTTGTGAATGTCTGAATATTGTATAAGGTTACATTATACATTTTGATAATCTTGTAGATAATTCATGTATAAGGTGAATATTTTATATGTATAGTGTGATGTTATACATTATGAAAGATTATATTTTAATGTATAAATTATAATATATTAGGCATTATACATTAATAAAATCTTATTTTACATTAGTAAAATCTTATAATATTATACATTAGTTATAATATATCAAACATTATAAATTATCATACATTCAACATGCAGTAAAATCTTATGTCTAATACTGAAGTAAAATGATGTAGAATCTGTAGTAAAATCTTGCCTCATACATATAAACTGAAGTTTAATATCTAAGCAATCATGTAGCACTTGTTATTATTAGAAACTTAACTGTAATACCATATCATACATGTTGTTATTGTTAGAAACTGAAGTTAATATTAGAATCGACAGTAAAATATTGCATCATACATAGAGAAGGATGTCTAATACTTTATCATAAATTTAGTGGCAGTCATTCATACATTAATGTGATAAAATAGATACGTAATAGAAACTGAAGAATTGGCTATATTATTTAATTTTTTTTTTTATCTTTTACCTTGTTTGCACATGTAGCACTTAGATGTGATCTTCTACCATTTGAGAAAGAAATCGAAGCTGCAGTTGTGTGATAGTTATAGATATACAACAAGCAGCTGCTTCTTTAAAACATATATCGAGAAGACATATAGTCGATATTATCCAGATGCTCCAACAGTTCAGATATCTAAGCAAAAAGACTATGCAAAATCATATGTTGTGGCTAATAATGAAGATGCAATTACAAACACAATTAATGAATTCTGCATTCCTGTTGGATTACCATGACATATGGTTGATGAGGTATATATTCCAGTAAACTGTGGCAAGGAACTTCACTAGGTGTTGACTGTAATTGTGTTGAAGGAGAGAGTGACATGTGTGTATGACTCATTATCAAGTACAAGAAAAAGGGAACCACCAAATGAAATACAAAAGTTGGCAGTGATGCTGCCTACTTACTTGTCAGATAGTGTTTTTTTTTTAAAAAGCCAGAGTGAACTAACTGTACAACACTGGAAGCGTACAAAGACAAGCTTGGTCAGCACACTCAACTTATCAATCAAAACCCATTTGATGTTGACTACATTCAAAACATACCACAACAAACGTCTGATAGTTCGTAAGTGATTTTGGTTTATATTTTTTCTACATGTATAATCATGTTATAACTATTGAACGGACTGTTATTTCATCATTTTTTTTCAAATCAGGGACTGTGGCGTCTTTGTGGATGCATATGCAGAAATATTAAGTGAAGGACTGGAGGTGCATTTATGTGGTTTTGATGCTTAAAGTCAACGTGCACGCAATGCTTCATTACTATGGCATTACAGAGTGACAAAGGCAAGTGAACCGTCCACAAGTGATAATGACGATCCTCATCGTCCAAGGAATAGTTATCTCCAATCAACTGATGAAAGTGCAATTATTAATTTAGAGTAGCACTTTTTTTTATAATAGTCTGCATGGAAACATTTAATTGTTGTTTTAGTAGTTGATGTTAAATAGTTACAATACTTGTTATTTTTTCGTGTTGGATTTTAATTTAGATTTTATGGATGTCCTTAATCTTCTTATACATACATATCTTTTGAAGAAGTATATTACAATGACATACAACATATTGTATTGTTACTATATAGCTTGGTAGATATTACGTTTGTCGTACATTATATTATATATAATGTATAAAAATAAATTACACATTAATGTGTTATTGTATATCTAACACATTGTATTATTTTCAATATGTAAATTCTTTTATAAGTTAATAATACATTGAACATGTGTCTCATACATTTAGAGTTATGTCTTACATAACATCATACATATAGTTAAAAGTTTATGACTTAATAGAAAATAACAAAAAATTTAACATCATACATATTACTAAAGTATAAAAATATATCATACATTCATAACATAATGTTAATGTATTTTACATTTATTACTTTGTGATTGTTTCCAATATTAAATGTATGATTGGTACGCAAATAAGAGTAAGTTATACCAAAAATAATTTATATCATACATATAGACTTGAGTATAATACATTATCACACACATAACACATTAATGAATGACAACTTAAATTTGAATAAAATATGATATATGAGTGTGCCTTTTCTTTTGTTGTTTAAACATGAAACTGTACATGTGGTTAGTTATAAAAAATGTTATACATTACATAGATATGACAGTTTAATGTTTAATTGTTTGATATACAATAATTTCAACAAATATTTAGTGTTGTAGTTGCCAAATTAGATAGTATTTACACACCTATAAGAACGTTATAAAGGTAATTAATTAGGCAATGCAATATGATCTATTTATAATGTAGAACATTGTTATGAAAATGTCAAACAGTTATTAAGAACTAAACTTCAAATAACAATATAACACATAATTCAAAATTATTCCAGAGTATCAACATAAACTAAGTAAAATGATTATTCAGACAAAACCAAACTAAGCATCAACATATAGAAAAACAAATTATCTTCATCACGTTTTCTTTGGGAAGAAATCGCATGTTCTCTGATTGTGACCTGCACGTCCGCATTTACTGTAACAGTTAGAACTTGAAGAAAGCGATTCACTTGATTTCAAATGCCTTCCTTTCTTTGGCCTACCTGGAGGTCTTCTGTATTTAGGTGGCACAACTTCTTCATCATTAATAAATTGTGGAACATTCCAATCTTTCATATCTGGCATTGAAACTATCCGGAGTTCACACGTCTTGACAATGGTGTTTGGCCTGTACAATTCTAAGCAGTAACGACCATAATCTTTTACATCTACATTTTTACTCTTTAATACGACAATTGCGTGTGGACAGGGTATTTCATCAATTTGATATCAGTCACAGTTGCACGTGCCACGCTCAATATCGATAATGTACCTCCTTCTTGATTCATATACATAGTAAATATAACTACCAACTGCCTTAACCTGTTAGAAATAAATTATTTAATACATATGCTAACATAAAAATTTAAAATAAATAAAAAAAATATTTAATTTTATAAATATTCTAATACGTACCGTCATCCGCAAAGCCTTAGGCCCATTAAGAGTCAAAATTTCTTCAAATCTTCTCCCGAGTATTGTGTTGGTATATGATGCAATTTCACTATTCTTACAATTTCATGCGGTAAATAAAATTCTAATTTCTTCAAGGAAACCTAGAATAGGAAGTTCTCTAGCCTCTACCAAGCAACCGTTAATACATTCGGCTATATTAGAGGTCATCATTCTACCTCTATTAACAAACGAGTGACATCGAAATCATTTTTCATAACCAGCTTCTTTAAGATTTTCCTTAACCCTGTGATCAATCTTAGCAACCTTTGACAAATGTAATCAAAATCTTTTTTTCTATAAGTTTTAGCCATGGAATAATAAAGGTCACTTAAGTTTATCTTTGCTTTTTCTAAAATGTGTGCAAATATTTTTTCATAAATGTCAAATACATGTTAGATGGAGGACATTAGGATGAACAATGCTCACACTTTTTATGATACTCTCATTTCGATTCGATACAACATACATGTTATCCTGTTCCCCAAATTTTTCCCTAAACTAATGAAAAATCCAAGTTCACGCATTGGCATTATCCGAATCCACAACACGATAAGCTAATGGCAGAATACAACCTAAATAAAAAAAAATAATCCAATAAAATATGTGCAGGCCAATAATATAGGTACTGATTTTGCAAGTCTATAAATTATTATACATACAACATCAATGTATAAGCACTTTCAATACATAGAAAATTGCATAATAATCATAGAGATAGGCATAAAAGTAATGAATAATACCTGCACCATCAAGTATGCTTGCCAAAATAAATGTTCCTTTGTATGGACCGCTTAAATAAGCACTACCAACAACTACAACAGGTTGGCAAAATTCGAAACCCCTTATCATGGGATGTAAGGCAATAAACAAGTATTTAAACTCATTATCTAATGCCTTATGCATCTGAATATGCGATTCAGGATATATTTGGTTCAACATATAGATATAACAGGGTATTTTTCAATATCCATAAGTTGGTCCATCTCTAAGCATCACAATTGCCTTCTCTTTTGCGCGCCAAGCCAGCGTGTAGTTAATATCAACTCCATAAACAACCTTCATCTCTTCAATTATGTCTGCGGGTGTGTGTATTCTCTTGTGATTAATTAATTTTGGTTCTGCAAATTCACTTACAAAAGTTGTTGTCATAACCAAGTTATTCAGTACTCTATCACTAAGACTGCATGTATATTCCAAATCAAATTTTTTTATCACAAATATTTTCGAATGATTCATACAAGACGCCTTGAGGACCCACTTGTAGTCTTTGTTACGCAGTGCAGTACATAAATGCATCAAATATAAAAAAGTAGTCAATGTATTATAATATAGACATAAAATTTATGATTTTAATTAAAATGCTTAATTTACGGCTGTTACAGTTTCATTATACATTTGTTCGAATGTATAATTATATATTATACGTTACTAATATTATTTTTCACTTCAACAGAAAATAACATCAAAAAAGCAATTCGTTCAAAGCATCTAATAGATTATAATCATACATTAAACCTTCAACGCATTAAAATAAAATTTTGGTTCATACCTTTCTTTGTCAGATCGTTTAACTTTAGTGTTGAAGCCATTTGCTATTGCATATTTTGCCATTACCGCAACCAGAGTTTGCTTATCCTTATAAAGCAATCAACCTTTATTTTGGTGTTTTTGCAATCAGTAATGAAGTTTTTCACTTCAAATTCTGGAACGTATAATGAATACTGATTTTGCGTTTCAATGACCGTTAGCGCAATAGAATCATATTCACTAACTTCAATACAAAGTACAACCCATGTTTCTCTATCAAACTCAATATCCTTATTCGCTTTGTCGAAAGTAAAAATACACAACGAAAAATTAACCAATCCCAAAAATTATTTCTTCAACTCAATGTAAGCCCTCACTCCATTGTCATTCCTTATGATAATTGAAGAAGAATTACCTTCAACAATATATTTTACTTAATTTTTTTACGAACTTCGTCAATAGTCAATTCCATCGTGATCGTAGCAATCAATTTCAAGAAGGTTATACTTTCTGAAATAATAATTGCGTCACTTTTGTAGGATTGATAAATAATTTTTGACTCTCAAATACCCGAATGATGCAACAATATAGCGATGCTCATATTCATATTTTTGAGAATTGAAGAAAACAGTTGAAGGCCTTTTTTTTCCAGAACGTAATTCAATAAAGAAGAAAATTTACTGTGATATTTAAGAAATTTTTTGAATTTAAATTTCAGTTACTATATTTAATCATACACCGCGTAATGATAGATAATTAATGATGTTAATTAAGGAAGAGAAAGATAGCATCTAATTTCTCTTTTCATAAATATAGTCTAATCAGTTTTCTCATATATTCCAGAAATGTATAAGGATCGACCTAATGTATAAGTATATTTTTTAAATTTGGGAGAGAGAAAGACTGCTGGAATTTTAAGTAATTACTTTCACTAGGGAAGAGATTTATGTGGTTTATACTTCCTTTTATGACTAGAAATATATTATGGGTTCGTCCATAGATAAAAAAAGTCAGGTGTGGAATTTTCTCTTTAATTTGTCTTTTATTCCTTTTTATACTTAATTTAGTCACGAGAAGTCCGTATAAAGTACGAACACAATATCTATTCTAAATTAATATTATAATAATAATCATATCAATTAATGTGACATTTTTTGAATTTAAATAAATTTATTTTTTAGAGTAAGTTTTGCATATGGTCTTAAAATATTTTAAATTATCAATTATTGCGATTTATTATTCAAATATATAATTTTATTTCAAAAAAATTAATTCACGATCAGAATTAAACTCTACAAATGTATAAATTAATTAAGAGTGTGAAAAGAAAAATTTGATGGGTCTATATTATTATTTTTCAGATAACACAGATTCAATGTATGTTATTTTCTGGTGTCAATTGATGTGACACAAATATAATTTAAATAATCAATCATACTTTTAATATGTTTTTAGATATTTTAAGTTGTTCACTATTGTAATTTATAATTTTTTTAATGTAGTTTTAACATAATATATGTTACTCTCGTTGTTCAAACTTTTGTGACGTTGATAGTCAATTATATTTTAAAAATTATTAAAGTCTTTAATCATTGTGATTTATAATATTTTTTGTCTATTTCAATTTAAGTGACATTGATATAATTTTGAGAGTCAATCAATATTTTATATCTTTTTTTTTTAATTGTTAATTACTATGATTTATAGTTTTCTTTAATGTATTTTTTTTGAAATATATAGATTATTAATTATTATTTTTGGATATTTAAGCTATTAACTATTGTAACTTATAATGCTTTTTATGTAATTTTCAAATAATGCATGTACTCTCTTTGTCCAAACTTTTTGTGGCAGTGTTAGTCAACTATATTTTTTAAATAATTTAAGTTTTTAATTATTTTGATTTATGATACTTTTTCTTCTATTTCAATTTAAGTGACATAATGCTTAGATGACCATAATAATTAATTAGGAGTGATATAGTAAAATCATGATTGAAGTAGCAAAACAGACATGTCTTAAATGACCTAAAACAACTAATTAGAAGTGATATATCAAAATTACTATAAAAATTCTTCTGAATTTTTTTTAAGTGGGTCTCATAAAAGACGTTAAGTTAATTTAAAACATCAAGAGTTAATTTATCAGTTTATATCTGTTTTATCCTTTTTATTATATATTATTAATTTTTAAATACTTAGATAATTTATAATAATTAATTAGAGTGATATTTAGTAAAATTACAATTGAAACAATTGAAGTAAACATGTCATAAATGGTTATTTAATTTTTTATTAAATATTATTAATTTTTTAATATATAAATAAAGTATAATAATTAATTAGGAATGATATAGTAAAATTATGGAGCAAACAGCTAGAGCACATATCATAAGTTGGCATGTTGACGCTTTGCTGCCTACTTTACTTCTTATTAGTAAGTAATTCTTATTAGTAAGTAATGAAATGATTTATGATCGTATAAGTATTCAAACTTTCTTATAGATCATAAAGATTCCTTTTATTCAATTTATCTATAATTTTTTTATTCTGAATAAAATAATTTACAGTCATATAAATGTTCAAAATTTATTTTAGATCATAAATTGACACGACCTGACCCTGGGCCTTGTCGTAATGGGCATCCCAAATCCAATCAGGACTAGGGACCGCCCCCTGTTACCCAACCCAACCACCTATATTCAGCCTTAGATGGGCTGAATTTCGAATATATAACAATATAGCGTTATTGTTCTCATTAAGACTCTGGGATAGGGTCATTACCGTGACCGGCCCAACCGAATCCAATCGTATCCCACCAACCGACCAACCATACCAAACTGACCATAAACCATAAACCAAAGGGAATACCAAAACATAGTATGAAAATTAATCTCAAAATGTAATATGATGGAACAGAGAGAAATCATGTTCGATGATGCCAGCCTCAATAGCAATAGCAATGCTAAGGCTAACACCTCTATCGATCCCGCCCATACCAGCTTGAAGAAGTACCACAAAACCTCTATCCAAAGGAGTAAACAAATCCAGTTGGAAGATGCCCCCAACCATGGTCAAAACCAATATCCAAAATAAAATAAAAGTGTCTAGAGAAATCCATAACATGAAATGATGCCTTCCGAAAGGATGGAAGCTCACCACTTCAGTCCAAATGCTAATATTAAATTCGCGTGCTAAACAGGAGGAGTAGAATGACCGATTCTTGCATAGCGTGGATATACAGCCGTCAGTAGACGGGGTTAGCGAATGATCGCTAGCATAAAACTCAGGGTAAGGATAAAATAATGCCAGTTATAAAACCAAGTAAAACCATCTATAATGCATACAACCATACATATGTAAGTGCCAGGAAAAAAAGACCGGATTTAGCATGCACTTAAAACCTTTACCTGGGCTGTGTAGCTTTGCCATCCTAACCACCCTCGGGCGATATGGGTTCAACTCCCCCTACTGAAAGGGTCCTAGTGCATGTAGCCGCACTACCGGGTAATATCCCATGGGATGACTAGTACATCCCTTTAATATAAAATGTGAAACTCGGACGTGGTCATCAAGGACCCCTTATATCGGCAAATATGAGTTTTCGGTTTAGGTCCCCCCGGAACTGCCATCTTCCACAGCTTAGCTACACACCCCGCCATTAATGCTCAATTAAAACCATGACCAAATAATTCATTTACCATTTATTAACGAAGGACAATATTGGTGGTATCGTCATACCATTCCATTACTTGTAAGTAATATCCATAGCTAAACCATTAGGTTAAGGGGACCTTAGGTGCGCTTTCCATATACCATATTAAATCCACTTGGGAGACTTCCATGTTCTCTACAAGCATAACCATTTAGACTTTAGCCTTTTTCAAACCATTTAAATCATGCATAAATCCTTTATCCAGTTTAAAATATGCAAGAGTTCCATTGAAAGAAGTCAATGCAATGAACATATCTTTATAAGCATTTCATCAAATACCTTGGAGGCGTAATATAACCAAAACCATTTTCAAAAACCATTAAACTATTACCACGCAATCCAATTGTCCAAAACCACCATTAATGTATATAAAAGCATAATTAAAACGATAGAAAACTATAACCAAGCATTCAATATCAAAACCCCCAATAATATTCGAGAAATCATAATCATGAAATAGTAAAATCATGAAATCAGTCATATAAACCATGCCTTTAGTTGAAATTATAATGAGGGAAGAGAATCATGCCTTATACCAAAGAATTGAAGGAAAGAAATCACCAAAGCAAACCCCAAAGTAGTCCCTTAGTTGAAACCCTAGCTTCTTTGCCCCAAAAACTCTTGAGAGAATTATGAGATATTTTGAATAGTTTCTAAGTATTAATGAATAGAATAGTAGGGTAAATAACCTCCAAATGTATTAGAAGACGTGGGTCCTAATTAGAGTAAGTAGGAAAATGTATAGAATACCCCCACTTAAGTTACACAAAATTCCATCACATGGATACGACTGGCCCTCACGAGATGTACCCTTTTTTCGATTGGTTTCCACTACTCGTATCCAAGCCTCAACCCTTGGATCAAACACTATCCAATATACAACTCATCCAACCAAGTCTGCCTACAGCCTACGATCTGTATCCATAACCTGTATCCCTCACAGAATAAAATACTTGGGGAATTGAACACTGTTTACTATACGAGTCCTAGGTACTACTCGTACCCTGGCTTACGGCTCATGGTGAGCCACTCATACTTAGTTCCAACTGAAGCAACCAAGTATAGGATTAAGTTAAGGAACCAAACGACCCTTAACCACCAATACGACTCGTACCCCTAAATCATTTTCATTCAAGTAACCCAAACCATCCCACAAACTAATATTGGTCAGCATATGACAGGCACATACCATTCGTACACCAGCATACGGCTCGTACCCATGAGTCGTATTGGGTTCAGAGAACGAATTTCTAGGAAATTTTCTAAAAGTCAAAACCTAAGCTGTTTCAGTCTCCCCCACTAGGAACATTTATCCCCAAATGACGGATAAGGTAGGGGTAACCACACATAGAGTCATTTGCATTATCAAACATTTCTTTAACAAAGTTTGAAAACAAAGAGGCAAAGATGCTAATATTTCCTTTAACAAACTCAGAAAATAAAGATGTGTTCAAGAGCACATACCTTCTGCACGAATCCTAGGAGCATAAAACAAATGCGGATATTTGGACTTCATGTCCTCTTCCGCTTCTCAAGTAGCTTCTCCACCTTATGGTTCCGCCATAGAACCTTAATTGAAGCCACATCCTTGGTCCATAATCGATGAACTTACCTATCTAATATCTCAACTAGGACTTCTTCATAAGACAGAGAATCCAAAGTACCCAATACTTGTAGTGAAATAACCGATGAAGAATCACCAAGACACTTCCTCAGCATGGAAACATAAAAGACCGAATAAACCAAACTTAAGCTAGATGGCAACCCAACTCATAAGCAGCATTATTAACTCTTCGCAAAATCACATAAGGACCAATGAATCGAGGACTGAGTTTCCTCTTTTTGCTGAACCGTACCACTCCATTCATGGGAGACACCTTGATGAACACCTATCCCCAACCTCAAACTCCAAGTCTCAATGCCTAACAGCCGCATAGGACTTTTGGCGACATTGGGAAGCTTTAAGCCTATCTTAAATCACCTTGACCTTCTCCATCGCCTGATAAATAAAATTAGGACCAAACATGTCCGTCTCACCAATCTCAAACCACCCAATAGGAGATCTATACCTCCTACCATACAATGCCTCGAAAGGAGCCATACCAATACTCGAATAATAACTATTTATTGTAAGTAAATTCCAGCAAAGGAAGGTGCTCAACCCAATTGCAACCATAGTCAATCACACATTCCCAAATCATATCTTCCAATGTCTAAATAGTTCTCTCTGCTTGCCTATCCGACTGTGGATGAAAAGCAGTACTCAGACTAACCTTAGTCCCCAACCCTTTTACGAAAGACCGCTAGAAATGAAACGTAAACTGTGTACCAAGATAAGAGATAATCAAAACAGGTACCACATGCATTTTCATAATCTCTTGAAGATACAACCGCATTTAATACTCCACCGAAAAGGTAATCCGAACTAGCAAGAAATGCACAGACTTGGTTATCTTATCTACAATGACCTAATTCGAATCATATCGATTCTAAGACTGAGAAAGACTGGTAACGAAGTTCATATTGATCACTTTCCACTTCCAGTCGGGCAAATCAATTTCTTAATACAACCCTCTTAGCCTTATGTGCTCAACCTTAACCCGTTGACACACCATACACTTGGCTATAAAATCAACCACATCCCTCTTTATGCCATTCCACTAATAGATCTCCATGAGATCATGTTATATCTTAGTCGAGCCGGGATGAACAACATAGAACAACTCATGCCCCTCATCCAAAACCCTTTGTTGTAGCCCATCGACATCAGAAACAGACAATCTCCCTTGGTACCATAAAGTACCATCACTACTGATATCAAACACTACTTTCTTTTGCCCATTAACATCATTCTTGATTTTCATCAAGATAGGGTCTAGAACTTGCTTCTCCTTAATCTCCGTACCAACAGAAGATCGAACCACTTCTTGGACCATCAGACCACCATCCTTAGAGTCCAAAAGACAAACTCCAAGATTAGCCACGCAGTGAATATCCTTCACCAATTACCACTTACCTTCCTCCACGTGAGCCAAACTCCCTATGGATAACTTGCTAAGAGCATCAGCAACCACATTAGCCTTACCTGGATGGTAGTGAAGACTTATATCATAATCCTTGAGAAGTTCAAGGCACCTCCTCTACCTGAGATTAAGCTCTTTCTGAGTGAACACATATTAAAGACTCTTGTGATAAAAAAAGATATCCAGGTAAACACCATACAAATAATGCCATCATATTTTCAAAGCAAACACAACCGCCAACAACTCCAAATCATGAGTAGGATAATTTCTCTCATGTACCTTTAACTGCCTGGAAGCATAGGCAATCACCTTCCCATGCTGCATCAATACACAACCAATCCTTACCTGAGATGCATCATAATAAACCACAAACCTATCATTGCCTTTCAGCAAAGTCTGGATTAGAGCCGAAGTCAACTTATTCTTCAACTTCTCAAAACTCCCTTCACAAGCATCCGACCAAGAAAACTTTACCTTTTTCTAAGTAAACTTAGTCAAAGGAGAAACTATCGAATAAAATCTTTCCATAAACCGCCTATAATACCCGGCCAAACCTAAAAAGCTTCAGATATCAGATGGAGTCGTGAGCCTAGGCCACCTTTTCACCACAACAACCTTCTACGAATCCACCATGATCCCATCACTAGAAATAACATGACCCAAGAAAGTCACAATGTTTAACCAAAACTCACACTTAAAGAATTTGACATACAACTGTTGTTCTGTTAGGGTCTGAAACACCGTAAGGAGGTGATTAACATGATCCACCTCACTCTTTAAATAAAATAGAATGTCATCAATAAAAACAATGATGAATAAATCTAAATACTGCATGAAAACTCTGTTTATCAAGTCCATAAATGCTGTCGAAGCATTACTCAACCCAAACAACATCACCAAGAACTCAAAATGCCCATACCGAGTATGAAAAGTCATCTTGGGGATATCCACCTCTCTAATCTTAAGCTGATGGTACCCAGACCGAAGATCTATCTTAGAGAAAAACTTGGCACCCTGTAACTGATCAAACAAATCATCTATCCAAGGAAGATGATACTTGTTCTTGACTATCACCCTGTTCAACTGCCTGTAGTCAATGCACATCCTAAGAGAACCATCCTTATTGCACACAAATAACACTAATGTACCCCATGAAGAAATATTAGGACGAATACACCCCTTATCTAGAAGATCCTTAAGTTTCTCATTGAGTTCCCTCAAATCATCCAACGCCATTCAATACGAAGGAATAAAAATTAGACGAGTGTTCGAAAACAAATTAATACCAAACTCTATTTTTCTATTCGGAGGAACACCAGGAAGATCATTCAGAAGGACCTCTAGAAACTCATTAACCATAAGGACCAAAGACAAAGAAGGACCTCTGAGCTAGAATCTTTAAATCAGACTAAGTGATAAAGACAACCCTTAGAGATTAAACTCCGATCTCTAAGATAAGAAATAAATCTCCCTCTAGGAGCTAAGGAACTACCTTCCGACTCTATAACCGGTTCACCAAAAAACTTAAAGATAATCCTACGGGTTTGACAATCCACAGACGCATAACAAGAATGTAACCAATCTGTACAAAGAATTATATCAAAATCTAACATACTTAACTCAAATAGATCCACCAAGGCCTGCTTGCTACTAACAGATACCACACACTACTATAGACTTTCTTAGGAATAACTGAGTCACCTATCAGGGTAAGAATAAAAAAAATCCAAAATAACTTTTGGATCAAAACCAAAAGACACAACCACATATGGAGAAACATAAAAAAAGGGGGACCCCAAATCAAGCAAACAATATAGTCACGAGAGAAAAGCAATAACATACTAGTAACGACATCAAATGATGCCTCGAATTCCTGTCGGGATGCCAAAAAATTCAACCTATTCCGACCAACACTAGAACCAATAGCAGTAACAGAAGCAGATGCTATACCACCAGGTGCATAAGCAGAAAATGAAGCCATAAGAATCTCATTCTGCCTCGTAGTAACTTTATTGACCGAACAATCTTGAGTCGATGGCCTACCTGGCCATATTTAAATCACTTGTACCTTCTTTCCTTGCAATAACCCCGATGAGGAAGACCATAAAATCGATGAGGAGGACACAAAAAAATTAACTGTCCTTCGCTCGCCTGAGATTGGGGAACCTGTGCCTGAGAATTATCACCACCTTAATGAAGCCTATCTCTTGACTATTGTAGGTAAGGAGCACTGGCAGAAAAGATGCCAGAACTTCCCTACTTTTTTTTCTGCCACTTGCCACTATCTCTACCACCCTGAGACTGAGCATCTCCCTGTTTAGAAAATATGCTTTGCTTTCCCTGCCTATCCCCAACTTTGCCTATTTCCTCTTTTCATCCTCAACCTGCTATATATGAATAATCAACCTCAAGATGTTTATATCTTTAATCAGTAAGGCATTCTTTCTCTGTAGAATTAAATCTCTATTCAACCCGGAAGTAAACTTCCTCATTCTCGACCTTATATCAGCCACCAAATTAGGAGCATGCCTTGATAGCTGATAGAACTTCAAAGCATATTCCTTTACAAATATCCTCCCCTGCCTGAGGTTTAAAAACTCCTCCATCTTTGCTTCCTTCAGCTTTTAAGAAAAGAACCAATCCATGAAGGCATTAGAAAAAGCCTCCCACAACCCTTCCTCTTATATATTACCTCTATCTCTATCCCATGTATACCACTGATAAGAAACAACTTTGAGCTGGTAAGTTGAAAAGTTAACCCCCTCTACATCAGTAGCCTGCATCATCCGAAAAATCTTTTTCATTTTATCCAAAACCCTATGGATACTACTCCATATTTACCCTAGTAAAAGGTGGAGTACCCATTTTCATAAATTGACTAAACCTTATGGCCTCAGTAGACAAAGCACCAGTCTTTACCCTCTCAGCCTGAGCAGCAACTAATTAGGCAATGACATAAATAGATTGATGAAATTATACATTCATCACGTTACCCTGAGGTACCTTACGAGAACTAGCCAAAATAGGAGGAACTACAGCACCATCAAGGATAGGACTATGAGATCGAAGATGTACTCCAGACGTAGGACGTACCCCTTCAGCATTATCCCCAGATAGGACAAAAAAATTTCCTTGTGTTTCATATCTAGGAGGCATGATCTGAAAGACAAACAAACAAGGATTAGAGGAGATTCTAGGATTGAGAACTCAAGTTTGAAGATAGAATACCAAGAAAGTGAAACATTCCTAAATATCTTGTGTCTCTCTCTTATGTGTGTGGCGTATTTCACACCCCTAAAAGAGGTATTACTCGACACAACTTTATGGACTTCCCAGTTGACCATGAACCTAAAGCTCTGATACCAACTTGATATGACCCTACTTTGGGCCCTGTCGTAATGGGCCTCCCAAGTCCAACCAGGACCCAAGATCGCCCCTTGTTACCCAACCCAACCACCTATATCCAGCTTTAGATGGACTACATTTTGAACATATAACAAGATAGCGTTACTGTTCTCATTAAGAATCTAGGATAGGGTCACAATCGTGATCGACCCAACCGAGTCCAGTCATACCCCACTAATCGACCAACCGTACCAAACCAACCATAAACCATAAACCAAAGAAAATACCAAAACATAGTATGAAAATCAATCCCAAAATATAATAAGATGGAACAGTGAAAAATCATGTCCGATGATGCCAGCCTCAATATCAATACCAATGCTAAGGTTGGCAACTTAACCGGTCCCGCCCATACCAACCCCTAGAAGTACCACACATCCTCTATCTAAAAGAGTAAACAAATCCTATTAGGACATGCCCCCAACCATGGCCAAAACTAATATCCAAAATAAAATAAAAGTGTCTAGAGAAATCCATAACATGAAATGATGCCTTTTAAAAGGATAGAAGCTCACCACTTCAGTTCAAATATTGATACCGAATCTATATACTAAATAGGAGGAGTAGAATAGCCGATTCTTGCATAGTATAGGTATATAACTGCCAGTAGACGTGGTTAGCGAATGATCGCTAGTATGAAACTAGGGTAAGGATAAAATAATGCCAGTTATAAAATATAACACCCCAACTTAGGAAGGAGTCCCACATCGGCAAAACACAGGAGGGATGCTGGGTATTTAAGTAAGAAAGACTTACTCCCTAGTGATGTATTTTAAAGCCATGCGGGCCTGGGCCCAGAGCGGATAATATCACTAGTGGATTGGGTGGAGACAGGGGTATCTCAGGCCTGTGTGGTTTGGGATGCCTATCGCGGCCAGGGTCTCGGGGTGGGTCATGACATAAAATCAAGTAAAATCATCCATAATGCATAACCATACATATATAAGTTTTGGGAAAAAGGGACCAGGTTTAGAATACACTTAAAACCTTTACCTGGGCTGTGTAGCTTTGCCGTGCTAACCACCCACGGGCGATATGGGTTCAGTTCCTCTTATTGAAAGGGTCCTAGTGCGTGTAGCCGCATAACCGAGCAATATCCCATAGGAAGACTAATATATCCCTCCAATATAAAATGTGACACTCACACGTGGTCATTAAGGGCCTCTTATATCGATAAATATGAATTTTTGATTTTGGTCCCCCCAGGACCGACACCTTCCACAGCTTAGCTATACATCCTCCATTAATGCCCAATTAAAACCATGACCAAAAAATCCATTTACATTTATTAAAACCATGACCAAATAATCCATTTACATTTATTAACCAAGGCCAATATTGGTGGTATCGTCATACTATCCCATTACTTGCAAATAATATCCATAGCCAAACCATTTAGCTTAAGGGGAACTTAGGTTCCCTTTCTATATACCATATTAAATCCACTTGGGAGACTTCCCACTAGGTGCAGGAGCAGAAAATGAAGCCACAAGAATCTTATTCTACCCTATAGTAACTTTATTGACCAGATAATCCTGAGATGATGGCCTACCTGGCCACATTTAAATAACTTGTCCCTTCCTTCCTCATAATAACCCCGATAGGACGACCATAGAATTGACAAGGAGGACACAAATAAATTAACTAACCTTTGCTCGCCTGAGATTGGGGTTCCTGTGCCCGAGAATTGTCACCACCTTAATGACACTTGTCTCCCGACTGTTGTCGGTAAGGAGCACAGGTAAAAAGGAGGCTAGAAATTCCATACTTCTTTTTCTGCCACTTGCCACTATCTCTACCACCCTAAGATTGAGCACCTCTCTGATCAGAAAACATGCTTTGCTTTCCCCGTATATCCCCAAACTTCGCCTGTTTTCTCTTTTCATCGTCAACCTCAAGATGTCTATATATTTAATCAGCAAAGTAGTCTTGCTCTCTAGAATCAAATCTTTATCAACCCAGAAGCAAACTTCCTCATTCTCGACCTCATAACAGCCACCAAATCAAGGGCATACCTTGATAGCTGATAGAACTTCAAAGCATATTTCTTTATAGATATCCTCTTTACCTGAGGTTTACAAACTCCTTCATCTTTGCTTCCTTCAGCTCTTGAGAAAAGAATCGATCCATGAAAGCATTAGAAAAAGCCTCCCACAACTCTTCCTCTTACATATTACCTCTATCCCTATTCCAAACATACCACTGATAAGCAATATCTTTGAGCTGGTAAGTTGCAAAGTTAACCCCCTCTATATCAGTAGCCTGCATCACCCAAAAAATCTTTTCTATTTCATCCAAGAAGCCCTATGATACTCCTCCACCTTCACCCTAGTAAATGTTGGAGTACCCATTTTCATAAATTGACCAAAACTTTTGGCCTCAGTAGACAAAGCACCAGTCTCACCCTGTTCAGCCTAAGCAATAACTAATTGGGCAATGATATAATAGAATGACAAAATTCTGCATTCATCACGTTGCCCTGAGGGACCTGAGGAGAACTAGCCGAAATAGGAAGAACTCTAGCACCATTAAGGATAGGACCATGAGATCAAAGATGTACTCCAGACGTAGGATGTACCCCTTTAGCATTATCCCAGATAGGACAACAGAATTTCCTTGTGTTCTATATCTAGGAGGCATGATCTGAAAGATGAATAAACAAGGATTAGAGGAGATTCTAGGATTGAGAACTCAAGCTTGAAAATAGAATACCAAGAAAGTAAAACATTCCTAAATGTCTTGTAGTCTCTCCTTATGAGTGTGGCACGTTTCACACCCCTAAAAAAGACACTACTCGACACAACTTTATGGATTTCCCAGTTGATCATGAACCTAAAGCTCTGATACCAACTTGATATGACCCGACTTTGGTCCCTGTCGTAATAGGCATTCCAAGTCCAACCAAGACCTAAGATCGCCCCTTGTTACCCAACCCAACCACCTATATCCAGCCTTAGATGGGCTGAATTTTGAACATATAACAAGATAATATTACTGTTCTCACTAAGAATCTAGGATAGGGTCACAACTGTGACTGACCCAACCGAGTCCAACCATACCCCACCAATCGACCAACCGTATCAATCCAACCATAAACCATAAACCAAAGGGAATACCAAAACATAGTATGAAAATCATTCCCAAAATATAATATGATGGAACATTGAGAAATTATGTCCGATGATGCCAGCCTCAATATCAATACCAATGCTAAGGCTGACACGTTTACCGGTCCCGCCTATACCAACCCCTAAAAGTACCACACATCCTCTATCTAAAAGAGTAAACAAATCCTGTTGGGACATGCCCCCAACCATAGTCAAAACCAATTTCCAAAATAAAATAAAAGTGTCTAGAGAAATCCATAACATGTAATGATGCCTTCCAAAAGGATGAAAGCTCACCACTTTAGTCCAAATGCTGATACCAAATCCACGTGCTAAATATGAGGAGTAGAATAGCCAATTCCTACATAGCGTGGGTATATAGCTGCCAGTAGACGCGGTTAGTGAATGATCGCTACTATGAAACTCAGGGAAAGGATAAAATAATACCAGTTATAGAACCATGTAAAACTATCCATAATGCATAACCATACATATATAAGTTTGGGAAAAAGGGACCAGGTTTAGCATACGCTTAAAACCTTTACCTGGGTTGTGTAGCTTTGCCGTCCTAACTATCCACGGGCAATATGGGTTCAGTTTCCCTATTGAAAGGGTCCCAGTGCGTGTAGCCGCATGACCGAGCAATATCCCATGGGATGACTAGTATATCCCTCCAATATAAAATGTGACACTCGCACGTGGTCATCAAGGTCCTCTCATATCGCCAAATATGAGTTTTAATTTTGGTCCCTCAGGATCGACACCTTCCACGGCTTAGATATACACCCTACCATTAATGCCCAATTAAAACCATGACCAAATAATCCATTTACATTTATTAACCAAGGCCAATATTGGTGGTATCGTCATACTATCCCATTACTTGTAAGTAATAACCATAGCCAAACCATTTAGGTTAAGAGGACCTTAGGTGCCCTTTTCATATACCATATTAAATCCACTTGGGAGACTTTCATGTTTTCCAAAAGCATAACCATTTAGCCTTTATCTTTTTCAAACCATTTAAATTATGCATAAATCCTTTATCCAGTTAAAAACATGCAAGAGTTCCATCAAAAGAAGTCAGTGCAATGGACATATCTTTATAAGCATTTCATCAAATACCTTGGGGGCATAATATAACCAAAACCAATTCTAATTATCATTAAAGCATTACCATGAAATCTAATTGTCTAAAACCACCATTAATGTATATAAAAGAATAATTAAAATCATAGAAAACCATAACCAAGCATTCAATATCAAAACCCCTAATAATAGTTGAGAAACCATAATCTTGAAATAGTAAAACCATGAAATAAATCATATAAACCATGCCTTTAGTTGAAATTATAATGAAGAAAGAGAACCATGCCTTATACCGAAGAATTGATGGAAACAAATCATCAAAGCAAGCCCCAAAGTAGTCCCTTAGTTGAAACCCTAGCTTTCTTGCCCCAAAAGCTCTTGAGAGAGTTATGAGTTGTTTTGAAATAGTTTGTAAGTGTTAATGAATAGAATAATAGGGTAAATAACCTCCTTAGTGCAT
This sequence comes from Capsicum annuum, assembly GCF_002878395.1. Classification (NCBI taxonomy): domain Eukaryota; kingdom Viridiplantae; phylum Streptophyta; class Magnoliopsida; order Solanales; family Solanaceae; genus Capsicum; species Capsicum annuum. The sequence continues at coordinate 90,914,075 of NC_061119.1, read as the reverse complement.
TATAAGTCATGGGTCCTAATTAAGTTAAGTAGGGGAATGTTCGGAATACCTCCACTTAAGTTGCACAAAATCCCGTCACAGTAATACGACTGCCCCTCATGAGTCGTACCCTCCTGTATGATTGGTTTCCACCACTCGTATCCAAGTCTCAACCGTTGGATTAAATACTATCCTGTATACAACTCATCCAAACAAATCGTAACCACAACCTATTATCTGTATCCATGACCCGTATCCCTGGCAGAATAAAATACCTAGGTAATTGAACATTGTTTACTATACGAGTCCTGGGTATGACTCGTACTCTAGCTTATGGCTCATGGTGAGCCATTCGTACTCAGATCCAACCTAAGTAACCAAGTCTAAGAGTAAGTTAAGGAACCAAACGACCCGTAACCACCAATACGATTCGTACCCCTAAATCGTATTCATTCCGGTAACCAAAACTATTCCACCAACTAACACTGATCAGAATACGACAAGACTATACCATCCGTACCCCATAATATGGCTCGTACCTATGAGTTGTATTGGGTTCGTAGAACGAATTTCCAGGAAATTTTCTAAGGGTCAAAATCCAGGATATTTCATAAATTTTAAAAATTATTCAATGTTATTAAAATTTTATTTCAAGTCAAATGATATCACGTAATTGAGACAAATGGAGGAGTATTATATTTATTGTATATTTGATTAGAAAATTCTTTTTAATAGGATCCAAATTATTTTTGGTGAATTGACACCCGAAAGAACACTCATTAATTACATTAAGTAATTAGTTTTGGTTTGAAAGACAAGTTTCACATCTCATCTATCACCTAACAATCTCTATATATAGAAAAGAAAAACTAAAGCAAGACAAGCTACCACAAGCTATTAAAATAGCCACGTGGTAATTTTTTAAACAATATTTAATAATGTGATAAAAAATTTAATTTAAAAAATATTATCAACTTTTAAACTTTTAGTAACTTTAAAAATTAATCCCTTTCAGTAACTTTAAAAATTAATCCTAAGTTTAAAAAATATTGTAACTTTAAAAAAAAGATGCAGTAAATACAATATTTTTTTTTTGAAAAAACTTACTTTAAACAGAAGATACAGTAAATATAGTAAATTTAAAACAAACTAACCTACCTTAAAAACAAGATAAGTAAATTTAAAAAAAGAAACGTGGGTTAGTGTATCTTTCAGTACTTTAAAAGAAAGATGCAGTAATTAATTCATAAAAAGAAACGTGGGTTTCAAACAACTCTTTTAAACGTGGATCAGTGTATCTTTTAGAAACTTTCAAACAACTTTTTAATCCAAATAATCCTCCACTAAAAAGATATTTTAAACAGATAACAATTCAAATTTTTACTGATTATAACTATCTCAATAATTTTAGAGCTTTATTTTTATCTCAACTCTTAGTGATTATCATCACTTAATTTGAATTTAAATTTAAAAGTTTTATCCCAACTCTTTATTACTATCTATCCGTAATTCAAAAACTAATGTATTACTCTCTTTATCACTGTAATTCAAAAACTACCGTATTACTCTCTTTATAACTGTAATTTAAAAACTACCGTGTTACTATATATGCCTATTCATATCCATGTATTTCAAATTATCATCAGAAAAAAATCATTGTTCAATATCTATCAAAAAATTGTTTGCTAAAATCGACTCTATATGTGAGAAATCAAACACTAAGATGCAATGGAATTTGAAGATTCGTTTAGTGCGTATGTGACAGATTTCAGAACATGAAAATTCCAACAAGATAATATCATTAGAATTGCTTTTGCAGGAGAAGAAGGTACATAGCCTTCATTGTCTATTTTTACTTCACTATTTTTATTCCTTTATTTTTAATAATCTCAATTACGATTAATTTGTTTATAGGATGATTGTATTCAGGCATCCGTTGGAGCCTCCATTATTCCTAAGTTTAAACCAGAAATAAAAGAACTAGAGTTATATTCAATGAAAACTTTCATTGAGTACCAAACAAGTCAAAAGTCAAGATCAACGATCACAAAATAAAATTAATGTTCACTCATAGAACAAACATATAACGAACAATTGATTCATGCTTTGATCAGACTTTATTTAAGTTTCATTCATTTGTGCATTTGATAAATCAAGTCGATATTAATGAGACTAAGCTTTTTGGTAATTATTCTTTACACAAATTTTTTAATTTGAATGTTTCACCAATTATGTCATACTAAGTATCATTTTTTTCAATTTTGATAGATATCGTAGGAGAGAACGTTGCTTATGGACTTATTCAAGAATACAAAATAAGGTGATAAGTCCAGTGCTTTTATGAATGTGGAACTCCAAGATTATGAGTATGTTGACATAAATGATTATAATCATCAATATATTTTAAGTTGTACCCTTTTTATATGATTAAATTGCGCATTTTTGTGATGGAATAACATGATTGAATCTACTTTCTGGGCGGAATTCATTGAACAAATTCTTGAATGTAACTACGGATAAGCCTGTCATTGTAGTTATGCAATTCATACAGGTTCACATATTTAAAGGTTTTCAACTAACCATGTACATTTGAGATATTTATTTAATGTGTATATCTATCCAAACTAATTACATATATATTCACAAATGTAGGAAAATTCTCTATACGTAATTTTTGGACTGCTTCAAAACTATGGATTAATCACGAACTGCCTGAAGTTGCTGATTTTGTTTTCAGGTTTATCTATACTCCTAAATCCTTTATTTATGTTTTTAGCAAGCTATAGAATTTTCTATATGATAGATATATTTTAACAAACTTTAATACATGTAGAATGAAAGATGTGCGTGGTGATAAATCTAAGAGGATTAGTCAACTGTCCTCTCAACATAGCTATTCTATTTAGAATGAGTTGACTTCTGGAGCAGTTGAAGTTAAAACTATCAAGCAGTTAATTGAGTGCATGAATGTGAGTCAAATTATAGTGTGACAAGTGAATATATTTTTTAATTATCCTTTTTAATAAATATAGGAAGGGAGCTTCTATGTTGTTGCAACCATATTACATATAGATCTTGATAAAAGATGGTCATACCTGAGCTGCAAGAATTGTAGTAGAAAGATTGATGAACGTGACAGTAAATTTTACTGCAAAACGTGTGAAGCCTTGAGAGTTCTGCAATTCACAGGTTAGAGAAAACTCATGATTAATAAATTATAATTACAAATAATAAATTTGTTTAGTCAAACATGCCTTGCAAGTATAAATTATTCTTGAAAGTAATAGATCTTGCAGAGACTGGCTTTATTGCTTTGTTGCTTTGGGACCAACAAGCGATGAAACTAATAGGAAAGACTGCCACTGAATTAGTGAAAGGATTACTTGAGGTAAAAAATAATAAAATAATATTTGAATCTATTTGTTTTACATTTTCTAATACCATTATTTATTGTAGAATGTTGGTGTATCTTCATATCCATTGGAGTTGGATAACATTTTGGATAGAGAGGTCATGTTTAAAGTTTCTATCAAGAAAGACAACATAGTCCAACATGATGAAATTTACATTGTCCTTAAATTTAGTAATGATAAGGATCTCATCAAGCAATATCGTCCATCACCGAGTGAAGAAACATGCACTGTATGTTCACATTACTTATAGACAAATTAAATTTGTTGATTTATGTTTAAATAAATTTACTTAGAATATAGATTGTTGTTGATATTATTTTTTTTTCCATAGTATTTAGAGTTCAATCATGAACAACTCACACCAAGAGACAATGATTTCACGGTGATTTCGACATACACTTCTATGTACTTATATAAATCATTTGTTAAAGTTCTTAAAAATATCTGATTTTGATAATTTGTTTGAATGAAATTTTAGGATTCTGTAGCTAAGAATGAAGTGAGCTCTGCTTTAAATATCCCTGCAAAGAAAAGCAAACACAATAGTGAATTGTTTGTGATAGATGGTGATGAAGATCCCAGTGCACAACTCTCCAGCAGTAAGAGAAGAAGAGTCATAAAAAAAGAGAAAATAACATGATGACAAATTATTTAGGTGATTTGAATAAGATACATTCAGTGGGTATCACCTTTTCTATTTTTAGCATTGATTTTTATTATGGACTAACGTTTTGATAAATTTTTAATAATTTATTAGTAATTTTATGCTTCTCTATTCGTATTTTTATTTGTTAGCTGTTGATTATCTTTTGCTATACAATAATCAATACATATAAAATTAAAACACTGGAATAACAAAAGTAACTCTCAGTTAATCGATATTTGTGGCTTGAGGTATCTCAGGCACTGCAGGGCAGTTGGACAAAAATATCCTATCCAAGTAATAAAAATTTCAGAAACTTAAAATTTTTTGCACTTTTTCTTCTCCTTACAACATTAGATTTAAAACCAACTTCAGCATAGTAGCAAAGGAAGCTCAAGAATGAAGTTTTTTTAACAAGCTAGCCACACTCAGATGAAAGCATCATAATAAGTAAAACATACAGAAAAAGTCTAACTTACCTTGGCTTTTGTTTGCAATTTGTCCTTGGCAATTTTAAACTTACTTTGTCTAAACAATGTTTTCTATTATTATTATTATTGCTTAAGGAATGATGAAGTTATTTCATCTTTTTTTTTGTGAGAAGCATGATTCATAGGGTTAGCTTTAGCCAAAAATAAAGTTGAATCATTCAGTCTACCCTCTGTCTTCACATGAAAATAACGTATCATCATAATGTTTCTATGCATATCTATTCAGAAAGAAAGAAAATTGACGCATACCCCTAGCTTCAGATAGGGCGTCCCATTTATAATACGAAGTGCTTCACTGCGAGCAACATTAGTATCTATACGACGGGTATTGAGTTCCATGAAAAATTATTCTATCACTGAGCTAAATCTATTAACAGACAATTAGAAAACATTATTACTCATAAAAACTAACCATGACACTGAAATTCACACCCTCATTGACTAACATTGTTTGTTGCAAAGGTTACAAATTCTATAATGTCTATAGGCTAAGATTTATCACACTTGTATGAAAGTAATAACAAGTTATTTTAACATGAACACACATCAATGTAAAGCAAAAAGTTGATTAAAGTTTTTCTATTATTTTTTACTTTTTATTCTCTTCGTTGAATAACATTTCCAAATTAAGTTGTAAGACTTGGTATGAGTAACTATTAACCGATCAAGTGATTAAGTTTGAAGATTGGACTATAAAAATTGAGTTTTCTCCATTTACCTAATCCAAGATAGAGCGCCAAGGAGTTGATCAACTAAGTCCAGAAGAAGCCCCCATAAATCAACAAACGAAGGATACTCAACCAAGATATTACGTCATGATCTCATGGATGATATGACATAACTTTTAGCATATCCTAAATTGAGAAAGTCAAATGGTAAAAAATAAACTCCAGATAACTAGAGTCTCGGGGGTATCTTCTTGGTCAAGCTAGGCTATTGAGTCATTAGATTCAATCCTAATAAGCGTAAAGATAACTGCAATTCAATTCTAAGTTGAGGCCATATATGCAGTTTGGTTGATGTTGAAATTAAAAATAATTCCGACAATCTGAGTGATTTTCTATGCACATCTCATCTCATTCTTCTTCTCCCCTGCATTTCCATCCAAATCTAATAACAACTTATGTTTCTTCAATTGAGATCCAACCAAACACAGGTAAAATCCTCTTCCCATTTTATTTTAGGCATGCAGAACTTACTTTGAGAAAACATACCTGAACTTCTAAAGTCACCAATTTTGATTCTTTCCACCTCAACCCAAAGAAACGTTAAACAGAAGTTTTAGATATTGATGTAATAGTCAAAACTACAAAGAATGTGGAAACAAACTAATCAATTTTCCCCTTTACATAAAGGGCAATAGGAAAACATAAAGGCTAAAAATTAAAATATGAAAGGCAGCTACATAATATGAAAAAAAAAGGTTTTTGTGTCTGCAAGGGGGAGGGGGAAGGGAGGGGAGGTAGATGAGACACATCCGATGGCAACAAAGACATTAAAGGAATGTTAGAATTTTATCAAAACATGAATTTCTTTTAGGAGCAAGACTTTATCTGTAGCCTGTAAAATCCACAGCAGCTGGCCAAATACCAAATGAATGAAATGCAATAAATAATAGCATTTCTGGCAATATAATCATCTAATAAAAATTTCAAGAACTAAGTTACACAAATTCAAGCATGACAAAAACAAGAAAACCTACCATTTCAATGTGCTAAGACTAACTTTTATGCTAATGGTGACAATAGTTATTGGGCAATAGGCAATGTACCTATCTGATCTAGACCGCATATTTTCTATTCGTATATTAAAACAAAAAAAAAAGGTGGAGAGAGGATACAAACAAATATAGTTATAGTGACTTTGCAAAGTACTAGATGTAATAATAGGATGCAGAGCACCAAGGCCCAAGCATCTAACACTCAATCAATATGCGTAACTACAATCACACCCTCACTTATGCAGACATATATTCAAAGCCCTATGTTATTTTTTCTGCTATGCAGAAGCATGAAAATAGTGCAAGTAATGGTAAAGTGTGCTTTCATTTTATCCGGCTAAATTAATATTTTAAAATCATGGATAGTCTCTATATAAGAACTGAAGTTGAAGAATTAATCAAGTAATTCGTTCACTAATCTTACCAGTGGAACGAAGAGAAGGCATACAGGTTGAGGCTAACCTAGAAAATAATCTATATTTAGCATTGGTGATGTCAATGATCAAACTGAAGTATGTGCCTTCGCTACACTTCAAAGTTTATAGTAATTCTAGCACTCGAGTCAAGATTACTACATCAAGGTCAATTAATTTTTTTTTTTAGATTAGATAATCTCTCTTAGCTGCCTAAATAGCCATAGAAACAAATAAATATTTAAACAAAACAAAAGCAATTTTTCATAAGTACAAAGTTAAAGCAATCATGCCAGAGTGATAAATATCGATACATGCAATATGGAAAGGTTTAGACTACAAATCTGTCCTACTATCATATTGTAATACTATAGAAGTTCATTTAAAATCAAAATATTATTTACAGATGGGAAAGGTAATAAATACAATAGAAATATTGTTCTTTGCCATTTATATCCTCTCAAGAAACAACACAATTATTTTGTTGATGGATGATAAATACCAATACAGAAGAAGTTCGTAAATCATATTTCTTGGATGTTGTACAAAAACAAGGTCTTGAAAAAAATGGCCCTTTGAATATGTTATGGAAGACAAGACTAATAGGTACTAAAAGCATACTGAAGTGACATTTATGGCTCTAAAAAATAAGGATAAATTACAACAGAATAAATGAACTAAAAGGCGGACCAAAGTAGTTGCAAATAACTTATACTTTAATTCTAAAAAAATAGAAAATCGAGTAGTACCATAAGTTATGAAGTATCTTTATATAACCTACCTATCTGCATTTATAAGTCAATTGAATACAAAATTCTCAAGCCCCATCCAGAGCTGTAGTTCAAGGAGACACATTAAACTCAACTAGCAATGGATTAGCTCCTAAAGAAATGTAGACCTGTTGACTATGTAAATTTACCTATGAACCCTTCTTGTGGACAACATTCCACAAAGAGAATACATGCGAACCAAAAGATGCACTCCAATGCAAGATGAACCATGGAAGAAGTTGCCATTTTTGACAAGTATATGAGAAATCTAAGAACCATGGAACTCAGGAGCTTAAATAAAGAGACTTAAGTTGTTAAACCATATAGAACTTAATCAGGTACTTCAAAAAAGCAAAATATGCATGTAAAGTACCTCTAGCTTTTAGGAAATAATTCGATTTTATATCAGCTATTATAGTATCCATGAGAAATAGATAGCATAAAATAAAAAGATATACTAACAACCATATACAAATAGTAGGAACAAACACACAGTTCTTTTTTATTTTATGGGCGTAATAAATGAACACGATAGAGGTCTGGAGAGGTGTAGTGGAGTGTACCTTATGAAAGAGATCTGAAACTCCTTTAAGTTGAGCTCAGGCATGATGTCATCCTCGCTGTAGCAACTACATTGTGTAGTCGCAACATTGACTGCAATCCTCCCAGCTACGATTAAATTTTACAAAAAATAATAACAAAAATATACAAAAAACAATAATAAAAGATAAAATTGACAAACAAAAGGGTGAAAGCACCAATGCCCAATCAAACAATCATGCTCCAATTCAAGATCAGTCCATTCAAATATAAAAAAGTGAAACAAAATATATCATATAATATAAATAATATATAAATATAGTAAAAATAAAATGAAACATACGATATACAATATAAAAAATATTTATCATAATAATTTTTAAAGTTATTTGACTGAATCGAGATATGTGTGATATGTTTAGACATTAATAAAACTGATAATAAAAATATTTTGTTGGTCACACATGTATCAAATCCTTCAAAGATAGTATTTTTTTTTCAATAGCTTGGGGTAAAATCATATTCTTGATTTGAATTTTTTTTATTTCAGCCTTGCAGATTAGAGTAAATGATTTGAATTAAAATAGAGTTCAAAGGTAATAAACATCAGCTTGTTCTATTGTATAAATATCTTGGTTGAATATGAACACTATGAGTGAAAAATATAGGCATAATATAAAGATTAAAAAATTATTCCTAAATAAAAACTAAAAGATAATTTATTGTTAATGTATAACAAAAAATAAGAGCGACTGTCTCAATTTTCTCTCGGCCCTTTTCTCTCTTTTTTCTCAACAAACTAACTTTCACAAATGCTCATATGAAATTCAGATTATGAATCACATACAAATGAAAAATCAGGCCACACAATTAGCGAGATTAAATAGAAGAATTCTACGAAATAAAAAAAAAACTAAATACTCATCAGATGAAATAGGTATATATATATATATATATATATATATATATTCAGTGATTAGAATTATATTAACTGAAATTTTCAAGTTGTTCCTTCTTTGTTATCTTATTTTCAAAACATTGTCATTTTCTCTACAGAGAATATTAACACCACATATGATAGAGTAAATGTTATCAAACAACAGGAAAAAGTTTTTCTTCCTTTATCGGATATTTCAAATAGTTAGTTTTAATATAGATAATATTTTTATGTTTTTATATCATTCTACCTGATTAATATACTTATCATAATTTGACATGTCCAGAAACAGTACCACAGTTGAGAAATTAGAGGTTTTTTTCTAAGCGATGATGTCAATAAATTGAGAAAACAAAAGAATGTGTCAAACTCAAATATGTAATTGATAGAATTGTAAGTCAAGAAATATTACAAAAGAATTCCAATAACTCAAAATTAAGTAGTGGTATTAGAATGTTTGAAATGCATATAGCAGATGGGGTTAAAAGAAAGGGACAAGTCATAACGCCAATTCCATCATATCAAAATTGTACACCGAAAATTAGTGTATCCATGATGAGACTTGAAAAAGTTTCTTCATCACAACCTCCGGCATGTTACTTAAAATCTCTTTCACTGCGTGATTTGAGCAATGGTTAGTCTTTCTTTGGTGACAAAATTTAAGTTTTTATCAAATTACTATTTAGATTTAATTTGGAAGAAGTTGTATTTTTATTTGAATTTTAATTTCGTCAATGACAGATTTTAAAAGTTGTTTGCCCACAAAGCAGAAGAAGGGGAAAGGCATATTACTTAATGATATTATAGATTCCAAGCAAGATATACAACCTGATTTGAATTGTGCTCCAGATGGTGATGGTAAAATTTGAATCTCCTCACATTTTTATCAAATTGGTTATAAAAACATCAATAGATATTTTATCATTTTCTACCGCACATCATTAAAAATATCTTATATATTTTGTTAATGATAGATTCTGAAAGATGTTTATCTCCAAACAGAAGGCAGAAGAAGGATAAAGGTATCTTAATTAATGATATTACAAATTTGAGGAAAAATATACTGCCTGATTTGAATTGTACTCTAGGTGATAATGGTATAATTTGAATCTCCTCACATTTTTACCATATTGGTTATAAAAAAGTCAATAGATAAAATTGCTCAAAGTTTCATAATAAGAAATCATTACTGAATTTAACTATTAATAAAATACTTAAATTCTACCACGACTACTATTTAGAGTTATTAATCACTCATTTTATGCTAAAATTTATTCATTATAGGTACCCAAAGTCAAGCTCAACTGCCTGATTTAGATTATGCTCCTTGTGATGAAGGTCAAGACGATGAATATGATTATGAAGGTATGTATTGGGTAATTTAGTTGGTTATCAATTATTTTCAAGTGATATTGATATTTAAAATATTATCTTCGTTGCAACTAAATTCATTTACTATTATTTTTTAGAGGATGACATCAATTAGAGAAATATTTGTAATAAAGGTATGTACTATTTAACTTTTACATATATGTGAGTAACTAATAAGAAATCATAAAAATAGTGAGTTGATATGAAGTTAACTCTATATCTTTTTTATGATTAATAAAGTACTGGAACATCGAAGATGCTACTAATGAGTGTGAACATTGTGGGGCATGTTCTGGTATGAAAAAAGAATCAAACAGATGAAAAAATCTAAAAGACCAGAGTTTTCTTTATGTTGTAATCATGAAAAGATAATGTTTCCAAAGACAATTACGCCTCCTCAAATTCTAAGCCATTGTTGATTGGATCTGATTAGAGAAAACATCTATTTTTCTCTTACCATCGAACCATTTTGACATTTCATATATAATTCTTTATTCTCCATTTCAAATTTTATGCATATTCTAAGAGTAATCACTTTAGAGAGAATATTAGGAGTTATAATTCTATGTTCTCATTTACTTCAATGGGAGAAAAGGTTGATGCATCTGTCAATCAAAGTTGGGCACCAAGAACATTCAGATTATCGGGACAGAACTATCATAGAATTGAAAGTTTGTTGCCTCTTGAGGGATCCATCCCGAAGTTTGCTCAATTATATATTTATGATACGAATAATGAAGTGCAGAATAGAATTCATGCCGTAAGGTTAGTGTTTTCTAACCATTTATGAGTAAAATTATATAGATAATATTTGCATAAAAAGGTAATATTTATTAATTTATATTTTATAATTCTTCGCAGTCGTGGTAAAGATATAAACAAACTTCATGCTACGATTGTTAGTGATCTAACGCAAATGATTGATAGACACAATGTTTTAGCTAAAACATTCAGAATGGTAAGAGACAGATTTCAAGAAGACAGAAGCTCCAAAGTTAGACTCAGATTAATAGGCAAAAGAGGCACCGATGGAAGAAGATATAACTTGCCACAGTTTTAGAGGTATTTGCTTTGGTAGTAGGAGATTTTGAACCATCTAGAAGTGATAGAGATATTATTATTGAATATCATTCTGGACAGTTACAAAGAATTAATGAATTAAATACTGCATATTTAAGCTTGCAGTATTCTTTGCCTTTTCCATATGGTGAAGATGGCTACAGAGAGAACATTCCTATCACTACTATTGATGATAAAACACCCCGAGAAAGGTGATATGTTAGCTGCCGAGAATATTTTGCTTACAAGATTCTAGATAGAAAGGATGAAGTTCCTACGACCTTATCTTCGAGAAGATTGTTTCAATAATTCTTGGTTAATGCATATACGATATTCAAATCTTTTTTATTAAACTATATCTGGTTTAATAAAAAATGGTTGAGAGTTCATATGTATAAAGGGTTGGAAGATGCACTTTTGCAAGGAGAAATTGATCCATCTTCTAAAAAAAAAGTAGTTCTGGGATCAAGCTTCATAGAAGGTGCACGATACATGCTTCAGAATTATCAAGATGCTATGGCAATATGCAAATGGGCTGGCTACCCTGATCTCTTCATCACATTTACTTGCAATCCAAAATAGACAGAGATCTATAGATTTGTAGAAAGTAGAGGCTTAAAACTTAAGGATCGTCCAGATATTTTATCCAAGGTTTTCAAAATGAAATTGGATCACTTAATAAAGGACTTGAGAGACAAATAAATTTTTGAAAGAGTAAAAAACAGGTATATCTGATTCCTCACTTATAATTTTTATATTCATATATTTTTCATATATTAATATATCTTTAAATATGAATTTTAACTATTTATTCATCCAATAAATTTGTTCGATCCAGTGATTTATACAGTTGAATTTAAAAAATGAGGATTGTCTCACGCTCACATTGTACTTTTTCTTCATGAGCATAATAAGTATCCCGCTGCTGTGGATATTGATAGAATTATTTAATCATAAATACTAGATGTATTGACCGATCCTTACTATTATCAAGCGGTTCAGTTATTCATGGTGCATGGGCCATGTGGTTCTGCTAGGAATTACCTCCCTTGCATGCAGAATGGTAGATGTACAAAGCACTTTCCAAAGAAAATTATTCAGTCAACCATAATAGATGATAATGGTTATCCTATTTATAGAAGAAAGGAAGATGGCAGAACTATTATGAAAGATGGTATTAATTTGGACAGCAGGTATGGGTACTGCTTAATCGATTGTTAGTATTTATGTAGAGTGCTCATATAATGTCTATTTCATTAAATTTTTCAATTAGAATTGGAGATACAATATCTTCTCAAAGAAAGATTATACTTTACTTATTTTCTTATTGAGTTAGAATAGGTATATGGTGCCGCACAATCAATCCAAATCTATTAAGTACTTATTTAAGTACGTTAATAAGGGAAATGATTATGTCACTATTGCTTTTCTCAAAGTGAAAATGAGGAAGATTCATCAAATGTTGATGAAATAAACATGTATTATGATTGTCGATACATATCATCCTGTGAAGCTACTTGCAGAATACTTGAATTTCCAATTTATTATAGGCAACCTCCGGTAGAAAGACTAGCATTTCATCTCAAAGATGAATAAAATGTTATATTTTATAATGATGTTGCCAATAGGAAGAGTGTAAGGAAGTCAATGTTCTTAAGTATGGTTGAGGCAAATAAAAAATTTCCTGAAGCTACTTATGAAGAATTTGTACTTAAGTTTGTATGGAAACAGGATGCAAAGAAATGGAAGGAAAGAAAAACTTATAAATTTTCTATCGGGAGGATCTTCTTTGTTCCACCTGGAAGTAGTGAGCTATATTATCTTAGATTACTGTTGAATGTCATTAGAGGTGAAACAAGCTATGAGGATCTCAAAAAGATCAACAATCATGACCGTAACACTTTCAGAGATGCATGATATGCACTTGGCTTACTAGATGATGACAAAGAGTATATTGATGCCATAAAGGAAACAAGTGACTGGGAAATGCCATCGTATCTTAGAAAACTATTAGCAATGTTGTTATTGTCTAATTCAATGTCACGACCAGAATATGTTTGGCAATTAACATAGAAATTATTATTAGAAGATATCCTCCAAGAAGAAAGAGTATTGCTATCTAATCCAGGTACAAATTTATAGTTTAGAATAACAGCTATTTTGCGTGTAGGTTTATATTATATTTTATGTTATTACCATTGTGATATTTTTGTTCTTTCAGAGGCAGAGATGACAGATGATGAATTGAGAAATCACTGTTTGCAAAGGTTGAAAAAAAATTTAAAAGGTTGCGAAAAAAGTTTTCATGATTTTCTGATTATGTCAAGAGTTGTTTACAATGAGCAACAAGTGGACAATAGCAATAGATTAATCCTTGATGAATTGCGTTATAACAGGCACTCTTTGTTGGTTGAACACCAATAGTTAGTAATGAATTCGATATCTAAACAAAAATTGGTGTATGAAAAAATAATGGCAGCAGTGGATGGAGATAAAGGTGGATTATTCTTTTTATATGGTCATGGATGAACTGGCAAGACTTTCATTTGGAAGAATTTGTCTTCTTGCATACGATCTAGAGGAGATATTGTGTTAACTGTTGCATTAAATAGAATTGCATCTCTTTTGTTATCGGGAGGTTAAACAGCTCATTTGAGATTTGGAATTCCTCTCAATCCAACTGAAGATGCAACATATAACATAAAGCAAGGTAGTCCTCTAGCAAATTTGATTGTCAAGACAAAGCTGATTATTTGGGATGAGGTGCCAATGATGCATAGATACTGTTTTGAAGCTCTTGATCATACTCTTAGGTTTAAAAATACATCCAGTTTAGATAAACCTTTTGGAGGGCAAACAATTATTCTAGGTAGTGACTTCAGACAAATTTTGCCCGTTATAATCAAAGGAACAAGGGAAGATATTGTTAATTCCACTTTAATTTCTTCAGATTTATAGAGCCACTATAAATTACTAAAGCTAACAAATAATATGAGATTGCAAGTAAATCAGTTAGGCACACATTTGGAAGAGTTAAGAAATTTTTCAATTGGATTTTGCCAACCAGTGCTGGAAACATTGGAAGCTCCATTGATGGTATTAAGACTATTCAAATCCCTGATGATTTTCTCATTAAGGATTGTGTCGATCCAATATCGAAAATTGTAGAGAGTACATATCCTTATTTTTAACATTATTCCAGTGACTTAGATTACCTCCAGCAAAGAACAATTCTTGCTTCGACTCTAGAACATGCCCATAAGACACGACAAAAAAGCCCAAGACATGGTGGAGTCGATCAATCTTTTTATGGTATTACTTAATCCTAATCCTAGAAGACATACTGAGTTCTGATATAGTTTGTATGCATGATCATTCTTTAACAGCATTGGAGCATATGTACACACTGAAATTTCTAAATAGTATCAACTGTTCTGGAATTCCAAATCACTCAATCACATTAAAGGTAGGTGTATCGGTAATGTTATTAAGAAACATAGATCAATCATCAGGATTGTGTAATGGGATGAGGTTGATCATCAAAAGACTTGAAAATCGGGTTATAGATGCTAAGGTTTTATCAGGCAAAATGGCATGTGAAAAAGTGTTTATCCCAATAATGAGTTTGACACCATCTAATGCGAGAATACCTTTTAAGTTCCAGTGAAGACAATTTCCCATCGCTGTCTCATTTGTCATGACCATCAATAAAAGTCAAGGGTAATCATTGTTTCATGTTGGGTTATTTTTGAAGAAATTAGTGTATACACATGAACAATTGTACGTTGCTCTTTCACAAGTGACAAGTAGGAAGGGGTTAAAGATTTTAGCCTACGATGATGACGGAAAAGTAACAAATAAAGTAAAAAATATAGTGTACAAAGAGGTTTTTCGTAATTTAATTTGAGAAATTAATAAATAAATACTTGAGCACCCTTTCAGGAAACTAATGACATAAACTTTGGAAAAGATCACAACTTTCAACAACAACCCACATGCAAAACAGGCTAAATTCAGCAACTACTTGAAGTGTGCTTTGTCACATGCATTTTGAGAATAGCTCACATTGCACGATTACTGAAGTGCATGAATTTTTTTTAACTTAATCAATCTAATATATGGATTACTTATTGCAATTATGAAGTTAAACATATTAATGCCAAGACACTTCAACAAAATGAAACATACTGTCATCTATAACATAGTGTACTGGAACTAAAAACACTAACATCTACAACCAAATAATGTCTTTTTTGAGAGAATCTAAATCATTTACGAAGTTGAAACTACTAACCTGATGGTTGTATTCCTTCTGGTCATGTTACTTTTGAAAATTCTAGGAGTAAAAGTCACATTACTTGTATTTGATCCATTATCTTTCCTATATCCAGAAATAGGCTTGGTAGACTCTAGAAAGGGTGGTTAGAAACAAAACAATACCTTCATAAAATGACATGATGAATTATGCTAAACTTGACTTGATTATGTTTGAAAAGATTGTACATTATCATGTATATACCTGACCCACCACGCCCAACATATCGTTCTGCACCTCCTCTGTGGACACGACCTGAGTTGTTAATTGCACCGTGTGTCCTAGATTCAAACATATTCTTACTTTGAATCAAATATAAATATGAGTGAATAATGAAGAATTGAACAAGTTATTTAAGAAAGCTAAGTAATAAAAACTTCTAATATTCTGCTAGAGCATGTAAGATATCTGATAGACATAAAATATATCTAGAGAAAAGAAAACCTCAGTACACAAATCAAGATAACATAGTGCACCATATTTTGGGGAAAGAAATACAGCAACAACAACATATCTAGTGTATTCCCACAAAGTGGGATCGTGAAGAGTAGGGGAGTAAAAGTGACAAAGAATCAGCTAACACAACAGAGGAGATATCAAATGACTCTAACAACATTACAAAGGTAATATTTTTGCCTCATTTCTCTCTCTATCTCTGTCATGGTTGTTACCTTGAACTATTTTAGCATGCCACAAAACAGCACTTTGATAGAGTAAAAGAGTCAAGGTGATAACAAAAACTCTTTATTTACCTGATAAATATTTTCAGTTAAGTAGGTAACTATTTTCAAACATCCTCCTAAATTATTACCTTTCTCCAAAACCAGTAAGGTGTTTTTTTACTGTCAGCTTTGTAGTCAATAGAAGTAAAAATAATTCTCAACTTTTGAGAGAGAAGCTTAAGGTTTCTTTATGGAGATTATAGTTTTGGGGTCCACTCACCATCATGGGGTCCTTGAATTCAAATGCACAAACTTCAGATCAGGTCAACCTGTGGAAAGTAGTTTGGTCTTAAGGAACTTAATGACTTTAACAGATATTCTGTTGCAATATCTTGAGGGGATCTAAGCTCCACTTGACAGGAAACTTGTGTTAGAGAAACATAAAACACACCTTTAGCAGAACGAATAAAAAATTCTGTAAGTGCATGTATCCCACATCTAGCTTTAAGAAAATGAAACCAACTCATGTGACAAATGGATCAACATTAATACTAATAGAAAACTTAACGGAAGGATATTTTTGGATAACTTTGGAAAACTTGGAGGATGTTTTCAGTTAACTGAAATAACATAAGTATGTGGTTAAAGCTTGAGTGAATCAATAGGGATGATATTGGTCAAAAACATTGCTTTGATGCATAGAAACCTCATCAAAATTGACTGGCTCTCTGGGAAAGATCTTATTAGTCGGTGAATTTAGAGTCTGCATTGAGTAACTGGTAACTAATTCTTATCTTGTAACAACCATGATATCGACATTTTAAGAAAATGAAAAGGAAACAACTATAAAATAAGCTATTAGTTGTTTGCCACTACATAAAATCTCATAGTGGTCCTTTCATTTCCTTTAAAAAAAAACAAATACTATACAATCCTGAAAAGTTGCTGATGAATCAAAAAAAAAATAGTTCAGTCTACATAGAAACAACAATAAGGATGACAACAAAGAACCATGTTAGGATAATGTCTACATCTCGGTAGCTATATACCAAAATAATTAAATCATTAAAGTTTAGCCCTGAAACTTCCTAAAAAACTCATTCTTGCAACTGAAACCTTAACAATTACACTCTTCACAACAAAATTACACATAACAGCACCGATAATACAACACTTTAAAAGGTAAAAAACATGAAAGTAAAACAAAAACTGCAAACTTTGAAATTAAGAGCAACCCTAGAAAAAAATTACCCAACAACTACGGGATTAAAGTACTCATCACATTTCCAAATTTGTAATCTTTATTTCACTTAAAGAGTAATAAGCATGAAAAAATTTCAAACTTTGATATTAAATGAGAACCCCAGTTGGGAAAATCCCAAAAATTACAAGATTACAGAGAATTAAGGAACTCGCATTTCCAAATTTAAAATCTTTATTTAATGCAGAAGGGTCACACAGATTCTATTGTACAGTAAGCTAAATAGAAGAACAAATTCAGTGTAGTAACCTACTGTATACAAAAATTGCATAACAATAGGGAGATATCTCAACACACATGCAAAGGATGAAATAGGATAATCAATAATTCAAAATTGGGGGTTATAGAGATTAGATAGTACCTGTATTAGACATAAATCTATGAATATAAAAATCTGCACTTGGTGAGAGCTTGAGGTATCGAATGATTATGTATTCAAATATTGGTTCACTATAATCGAAATGTAAGCTCCGATTTTGAGTTGGTCCAAGACTGTAGCACAAGTTTCAGAAATAAGTTCATCAATTTCTTTGAATTTTCTTGGATTAAGTGGTGGTATTAGCTTCAATAGAAACTCAACCCACTGATCTGAGATAAAATTAAAGAGAGAAATGAAACTTAATTGTCTAATCAGAAGTATAACTCATGCAACATGACAATCATCACAACACTTACGAAAATACTTTGTGTTGAACCGGCTTCAAGAGGACAAAGAAGAATCAGCTCCATTTCACCATTGAAACGCATGTGGAGAAGGTGAATCGACAACATCTATGTTTAGGAAAGTTTTACAAACTATTCTATTTCGTAATTAGATATTGTATATTTGAGTTTAGAATTAAGCTCGGATCGAAGAGAGGAATAACAGAATAACTTAGAAATGGTGGAAGATTACCTAGCAGGATGAGATAGTTGACGATGACGGAGGATAAAACTGAAGATCGGAGATGTGAACAACAGTGACTAAACTTTCCACTTTCCCTTCTAGCTATTAGGCAGAATAACTTTTGACTTCTAAGATTTGTCTTTTTAGATTAGTTGGGCTTGGGTTATTGTCGGATCCAACTTTTCTTTTGTACAAATATTATTTCTCATTTTGTTTTTAATAAATGGCCCAAATGACCACCTTTTTTGATTTAAAAACAAAAAAGTGATGTAATTAAAAATTCTAAACAGTTTATTAGTTCAAATGAATAAGCTAATATTTTTTGTAATGATATTCTTAAAAAAAGTATTCCGCGTATCGTGCGGATACTTATACTAGTTTCTTTAATAGGAGATAGAAATCATGCATTCTTTTCTTCCTTATCCAAAATATTCGATCTCGTTGTTGACCAGGTTAATTGGGTGTTTTTTTCTTTCATATTATGTAAAATTTGTGATATAAAAATAAATTATAAATATTTTTTTACAAAAATCTTTATTAAAGATAAATAAAATATCTAAAATAAAATTATTAAAATATAAATGATATGACTTCCTATATTGCAATTTATTTTGTCCTACTTTTCTTTTTATATTTTATTTTTAAAAAAATATCTTTTCTGATACTTCTTATTTTTATCTTTTCAAATAACATATTTGAGGTCACAAGACCTGCATATATTTAATTTAAAATAATAAGATTCAAAAGTCTTTTAAATTTTTTAAAATATAACAAAATTAAAACAAAACGAACAAATTAAAAGGAAGTGAGTAATTTTTGAAAAACAAATTAGAAAGAAAAGTGCATCCATGGAAGTAGTCCTTTCCTCCTGAAAACCAATGACAGTTGGGAGTAGGACAATTATAGTTTAGTTAAGTAAAAGAAAAAGAAAAGATTTGTCACTTGCTACTGTTTTATAATTGGAAGAAGAGGTTTTTTCCGCCAATTTTTTATTTTTGTTATTAACTTCAAAAAATAATTGTTGAAAAAAGTTTGCTTTACAAGAAAAGCTTTATAAAATTTGAAGCAGCCGACTAGAAAATTTTATTTACAAGTTCTTGGAAAGATTGGTCGACCAATTTTACCTGAACTTTTCTTAGGGATCTCAATGAAACATTTTTTTTCATTAATAAGAGAGTTTGTTCTATTCCATCATGTGATACCTATCTCATATTCATCGTTGCAAATGAGACCATCTTAGTGTTGGAAGTAGGAATTGATTACTTGATATAATAGTGCATGAGTCTCAATATATATGTCCATCGCCCGATTTGACAATTTTTTTTTTAGAAATTCAAAACTTGTGATCTAAAATAAATTTTATCTAGTATAAGGTTATAATCATTTCATAAAGATAAATTTTTTAATAAAATATCACACGCGGTCATCAACTTTTTCAAAATAAAGAAGAGCTCTACTTTTTACTGCTCCCGAAAATATTTGGCCTATACTATAGTAAAGTCGTTCATCCTCTTATTTTAAGGTAGGGTTAGCCCAGGTAGGAAGGGCAGGGATGGTTCACTTTTTGATAATTAATAAGTAGTATAGACTTTGATATACTTGCATATAATTGTTACCAGAAAATAGCAATTGCTAATATGAAATTCTATGAGTAAATTCCTCATATTGTCACTGTAGACACCTAATTTTGTTCCCTTCCCCCTCTCTGAAAGTCGAATTTTACCATTTACCCCGTCTTACCATGCACCCTTAATCATGTGATAAGTTCCACAAAACAAAACCATAAATTGATAATCATTTTTGACACCTCACCCTAATAAATTTCACCTCATCCTAACCACCCTAACCCCCTACCCCACATACCCCTACCCATCCCATGTACCCCCTAGTCCCAAACCCCTTGTCATATTTTTTTCTTTCCTTTTCCCTATAACAAAATAGAGACTCAAATACACAGCTTCACTCTCATGAGATATAAACATACTCCATACACACAGAGCAAAAAGGGCGAATTCACACTACGCACAGAGTCTATTTTCCAATATTCCACGCTCAATATGCATACACACTCACATAGAGAAAATTTACACAAATAGAATACATACTCACACACAATAGAACACACAGACAACATCGATACACACCATGGGACACATAGAGGAGATTTGAGAAAAACAGTGAGGAATTGAGGCAGAATAGTATGGTATTGAGGTAGAATAGAGATAGATCGAAGAATATTGATCAAAATTAAGAGAGACTAGAGTGAGAGAAGAGAGAAAAAGATGGGGTTGACTGTTCCAACAAAGTTTTTGTCTGGAAAATGCCACTGCCACCAAAATTTAATCCGTCCTCTATTTTTCATCACTGACGATCTTGCCGGAGCTCCGGCGAGATGAAAATGATAACTCAGCTCCATTTCGATGACCCATCAAATAAAACAGACCCCCTGTCACTAAAAAATATTAGCTAGCTCCACCCATCCCCAAAATCCAACGAAAACCTTATCTGAGTTTTGGTTCGCAAGCAGATTTAATTTTTGGAATCAACATTTTAGGGAAAACAATGTTCGGGGTCAAGATTTGCGAAGTGGGTTTTGATATTCGAGGTTACATTTGAGGTTTTGGATTCAAAAAGCTCCATTTTGATCATGTAATTCAACATTTACAAAGCATTGAGATTCATTTCTACTCTCATTCTCTATTTTATATTGAATTCTTATCTTTGTTGTGGGTGTAAATAATTTATGTGTTTGGCGTATTTGGATCTTTGTGGTGTGTATGTTATTGATTCTTGATTCATATTTTGAACTTGAGAAGAGAAAAAAATAATTGACAATCGAAGAATTGGTAAATTTTAATTGGGGTGGGATTGAAAATTAATAAAAGTAAATATTGGCTTGTGTTGATTAATTGATTTGTTTGATTGAAAATAGATGTTTATTTCATCAAATTTAATAGTGTCATATTTTAGGAAAAGCATCGATAGGCAAACGGTAGCTTGGGTAGGCAAAACTTAGGAATTGTGGATTGTTGAGAGTTCGAATGTATTGAATGACTTTTATTTCATCACATTTGAATCCCTTGTACTCATTTGGCTGGGGAATGTCCCGAGAAAAATTGTATTTGTTATGGGGAAATGCCCCGTGATACTTTGTACTTGGAAGACCAATCGTGATCAAGGCCCGTGGCATCGGGTAAAGCATAGTGTATGATAGTTAGAATAGATTATGTTTTAATTTCAACATTTTAATTTTGATTTGTAATAAATTGGACCGGACACTATTTTTTGATTTTGTTTATTTGATTATTTGTTTTTTTGTTGTACATTTTGTTTGGTTTATACATTTCATATTGTCATAATAGCCGATAAACTCCATGAATCAATCATGTTCGAACCACGAAATTGAGGGATGCCTGACACCTTTCCCTCAGTCATTAAAATTTCTTAGCTGAAATCTCAATTCGTGATCAGTTTTAAAGAGTCAAAATCATTTCGAAAAAGAATTTCCAAAGGTGACTTGGTACACCAGATTTACGCCAAGTGGCGACTCTGAGTTTTGATTGTTAAAAGTATTAATCAAAACATATTATTTTCTTTTGTCACTTAATAATAAAACTTTTTCGAACATAAAATGAATCTTTTTGGTAGTAAAAAAAGGGTGTGATACCTCTAGCGACTCTGCTGGGAATTTATAGAATTCGAGATTCATTCTTGAGGTGTATCGGCTTAGTATGACACTATAGGTGTTTAGACTCCTTGTTTGTGTTATAGTTTGTGTTATTATTTTATTATTGTTAAGTGCCTACTTGCTATGTGTTTATAGTTTTTCTCTTATGTGTTACCCTTTTTTATTTGTCATCATTTGTGTAACTTGAGTCATTTATTTTGCAACAAGTCCCGGAGTACACGCCATATACATGAACTCTAGTTGAGTCACCCTTATTTTAGAAGGGGAGCCGTCGGACGTATGGAGTGAGTAGAAAGCTCTCACAGCCATTATTGACATACGCTCCCCTACACACCCTTGTTAGTGGACCCTAGACTAGGTCAGCCTTTAGGTCATGTTTATCTACATCATATTAAGACCTAGCAGGACCCATTTGGTCCTTTGTAGGAGACTCACCCTTGAAGCGTCCCTATGTGCTAATTGTTGCATCTTTGAGGGTAACAACATCATTTGACGAACTGATTAGGGGAAAACGTGTGTTTAGGCAACAAAAGTTTGAAAAAAAAAAGAAAAAAAGAGAAGTGAAAAAATTAAAAACAAAATGTAGCTTTTAGAGTTTTTTTATGGCTTTTGTTTTTCACAATCCAAAAATTCAAAAAGATTTTTTACCTTTTACACTCATTTTTCAAAAAAAATCAAAAAGATTTTTCCTTTGTTTTCTGTAGCACACATTCATTATTTGAAAATTTCAGAAATATTTTTTTTTAATAGGAGTTTTTTATGAAAGAAAAATTAAAAAAAAAGATAGTAGAAGTTTTGTACATTTCATATAACAAAAATACCAAAAAAAATTCTTTTATAGTTGTTGGTGTCATTTTTATGTGAAGTGTCAGATTAAAAACTCAAAGAGATTTTAGTGATTTTTTTTATCGTTTGTTTGTAGTAAGGGTGTCAAACGGGACGATTTGGCCTGGCCCGAACCGAACCACTTACCTAACCCAAACCCATCAGCCCACGGGCTGTAGGGAATCGGGTTCCGAGCTGGGTTATTTTTGAATTTGGGCCAGGTTAATCGGCCTGGAACTGGCCCGGTTATCTTTTTTTTTTTTAAAAAAATTCTTGATTTTGCCCGTTGGGCCCAACGGCTGTATTACCATTTGGGCCCCAAAAATGGTTAATTGGCCAATTTTATTTTTTTAAAAAAATTAATTAAAATATTTTTTTAAACCAAAAAAAATTCCTATAAATACCCTACACTTTCAAACCATTTTCCACACAATTTTCATTCTCTCAAATCTCTTCCTCTCTCAATTCTCAATTCTCAATTCTCAATTCTCAAATATTCTATATATTTCCTAAAGTGCTCACTTTAATTTTTTAATTTTGCGATTATAAAGTACGAGTGGAAGTTTCTAAAGTTGCAATCTTCAGATACTTCCAAATTTTATTGTTCCATATCTTACTTTTAATTTTTAATTAGTGTATTAATTATTGAATATTTAATTTTATTATATTTGTGTATTTTGAATTTTTTAATTTAATATATATTATGGACAAATTAAGAAACCTCGCCACTAAAGATGTTAAAGAATTTTGTCCTGGAAGTGGTAGTGGTAGTAAAAAGCGAATTACTAGTGGTAGAGATACTTCAAGGAGTAGATATACCCATGTGCCTCCGCCTCTGGTACCGCTTAGTCAACCTTTTGAGGAAGAATTTAAAAGCTGCTGGGGCATTGGTAAGACCAAAGGACATGACTAAGAATTTAAAGTGACCATACCAAGTTCAGAAAGCTGTTTTTGGAATATCACATTCTCTGACCCTGAGCTGATGATAGCCTAATATGAGGTCTATCTTAGAAAAATAGCTGGCACCCTGGAGTTGATCAAACAAGTAATCGATTATGGTAAGTGGATACTTGTTTTTGACCGTGACTTTATTGAGCTGACGGTAGTCTATATATATTCTAAGAGAACCATCTTTCTTGCGCACGAATAAGACTAGTTCACCCCACGGGGACACACTGGTCTAACGAATCCCTTATCTAGGAGATCCTTCAACTGTTCTTTTAACTCTCTGAGTTCTGCTAGTGCCATTCTGTATGGCAGAATAGATATAGACTGAGTATCTTGAAGAAGATCAATGCCGAAGTCTATTTCCCTTTCGAGAGAAATTCCTGGAAGATATTTGGGACAGACATTTGAATATTCATTCATTATTGGGACTGATTCGAGACTGGGAGTTTTGGAACTAGTGTCCTTAGCTCGAACAAGATAATAGACACATCCCATAGATATCATTTTTCGTGCCCGAAGGTAGGAAATAAGCTCACCTCTAAAAACTGCAGTACTACCCTTCCAATCTAGGACGAGTTCATTCAGGAACTAAAACTAGAAAAATCTGATTCTGTAGTCGACTATGGCATATAAGGAATAAAGCCAATCCATACCAAGAATGACATCAAAATCAGTCATCTCTAATTTGACTAAGTCTGTTGAAGTGACTTTCTGAGATACCAAAACTGGACAGTTCCTGTATACCCATCAGGCTATGATAATTTTACCAACTGGGGTAGAGACTGAGAAGGGCTCTACTAGAATTTTGGGACTAACTCTGAAATCAACTGCTATATAAGGAGAAACAAAATATAAAGAAGCTCCTGGATCTAGAAAGGAGTAAACATGTACATGAAATATCTATAACGTACCAGTAACCATATCAGGAGAATTTTACTGATCTTGTCGGGACTGAAGAGCATATAGTCTATTTGGGCGTTGCCCACTGGTAGCACTGGAAGAGGCACCCTGTTGATTTGAGCAACCAGACTAAGCTAGAAGGTGATTACGCTGACCCTGAGGACCTGGCTAGGGACAATCTCTGATTCTGTGTCCTGGCTTACCACATCTAAAGAAAACATCGCTGCCAGCTCTGCAAGTACCCTGGTGGTGCTTGCCATATGTCTTTTAAAGAGGATAGGTTTGGGAACTGCTAACACTACCCTAAGACTTAGAGCCTGGTGCCCTATCTTTGTTACCCTTCCTTAAACTTAGGAACTGGAGCGCTGGCTGAGGAAGAAATTGGAACGAATGACTTTGGGCGGAACTGAGAACGGCTTCCACCCTGTGACTTAGGCTGAGCAAAGTTGAAACTACCTATCCTTGCTCTCTTATTTTGCTTCTCTCTCATCTTAATCTTCTACTCTTCTATCTATTGAACATGGATCATAAGCCTGGATATGTCAATCTCACTAATCAACATTGCAGATCTACACTCATTGACCATACTATTATTCACCCCAAAAATAAACTTACTCATCTTAGCCCTATTGTCTGCCACTACAGGAGGAGCATATCTAGCTAATTAAGTAAACTTAAGAGAATACTCTTTCACCGTCATGTTGCCCTGCCTAAGGTTGATAAACTCGAACACCTTAGCTCCCCTTAGCTCTAGGGGAAAGAATCTATCAAAAAAAGTAGTGGAAAACTCCTCCCACTCTATAGGTCCTACGTCACCAGCCTTCCCGGCTTTCCACTGTTTAAACCATGTGTGAGCCACATCCTGCAATTGATATGCAACTAGCTTAACACTCTTAATCGCTGACACCCCCATGATATCGGTAACCTTCTGAACCTGATCAAGGAGTTCCTAAGGGTCCTCGTCTGACTTAGACCCAAAAAGGGATGTAGGATTCATTCAGGTGAAATTTCGAATCCTGGCTGCAGCTGAATTGGCCAATAGGTTGGCCAAAATGATAACTGGTCGTTCATTATGAGCAATAACTGAGTTAGCAAGAGTAGTGATTGCAGCTCTAAACTCTATATGAGAAATATATTTATCCAAGGGATCTTCTTGGAAGGGTTGAGGGGCTGACTGATTTCCATTTCTTCTATTGGGAAGCATGTTTGTAGAAGAAAGGGAGAAATGAATTAGACTGAGAGTTAAATGAGCTCATGCTCACAGGCATGACATGAATACTAAAAGAAGGGAAACTATTCCCAAAATATCTTATAGCCTCCTGTACATAAATGTGGCGCGCAACACACCCATGCACAAGACTCTACAAGATGCGGCTTTCAGACTTCCTAGGACACTATTAAACCTTAGGCTCTGATACCAAGTTTGTAATACCTCAAATCTGACAGCCAGAATGCCACACTGTGCTCATGACCCCTAAGGACCACAAGCTAACCCATGACTGATATCTATATCGAGTACTGCATAACATACTATATAAATGTAGAATAAAGGCTATAAGGTTTAAAAATCTGATAAAATATAACATCTGGAGATACGGTATATCAATACCAAAACAAAGCTATAGTCTGAACGTACTATAGTCTGAACATACTAGTCTAAAAACCTCTAAACTGTCTAAAACCTATGGAGTTGATGGGACATGTACCAACTAACTTCGGACTATAAAATAATAAAATAATAAAATAATCATGGATCCTTAAATGATGAGGACTCACTGCTAGTCTGGCTGCCGAATGTTTGACCTACCATAGCCCAAATGCGTCAAAACATTTGAATGTACTAGTATACAAGTGAGGTAGGATAAATGCAAGGGGTTTATATGCATGAACAATACCAACTAACTGAATAACACGAGCGTGAGAATACATGCATGAATACATGAACTATAACTGAGATCATGACATCACTAAATCTGAATATTTATAACATAAGTTTTTGTATATCTGATATACGATTATCTGAATGACTGTGCTTGACAATCTTGTTTCTGATGGAACAAGCTGAGTTTCGTACTTGAGCTGGGTGACTATATCTGATAGTCCTAAATTTTATAGAACTATTTGAGTTCTGTTACTGAGACTGAGACTGTAACTGTAACTGTGAAAAGTAGTTATTTAACCTACATACACCTAATAAGTTATTATAGCTGAGTTAGGGTCCAATCTGTAACCCAATTAGAAGGGTTTCAATACTGCGCCACTTGTAAGGATAAGCTGTGAGTGATCCCTCATCT
Source organism: Capsicum annuum (assembly GCF_002878395.1). Classification (NCBI taxonomy): domain Eukaryota; kingdom Viridiplantae; phylum Streptophyta; class Magnoliopsida; order Solanales; family Solanaceae; genus Capsicum; species Capsicum annuum. Next base: position 90,886,960 of record NC_061119.1, on the reverse strand, counting down.
AACAGGTAAGGATAAAGGTCAGACCCTCATATAATAGGTTAAGCTACTTCATCTACCCTCAACTAGCAGGTTTGATGTCTCAACCTACACTGGCTACGTAGTTCTGGAGTGCAAGGATTGCTTCTAAGAATCAAACCCTCTAATATGAAGTGAGTTCCCATCCTTGGGCTCACTCGGTGCTAAATCCTACTCCCATCTGAATAGATACTGAATATGATTAACTAAACTGAACTGGACTGCGTTGACTGAGTTATGTCGACTGATGGAATATTACTTAGATTTGATAACTGACTGAGTTTACTGAGATTACTGAGATTTACTAAGTTTTCCTGAGTCATGAGACTGACTGAATTCTACTGAACATGGCTTGAATGAGAGAATCTTGAAAACTAACACTGGCTCTAGGCACACAGCTAAATTGTTGGGTACAAGTACCCCCAGGACTCGATAGCATGAAACTGACAAGACATGACACTTCTCGACACATGACCATAGTCAACAATTCATAGTACAATTATTAGGGATTTTCATGAAGTATTCTAATGCTATAATTCACATATGAATAGGAATGCTACTAAACATATCATAATTTCCTAAGCCTAATCTTATGAGCATTACTTTAATCCATTACAAAGCATAACAATAATGTGGGAGTCATATCAAACATAAGGGAGAAACATAGTTTCATCAATTTTGGTAACAAATGAGTAATAGGGCATAATTCCTATTCTCGTAGTTATTTATCAAACACCTTGCATGCATATCTTTAGGCTTAGGCATTAATATTTAAATAATACTTCATGGCAACATTTTACA
>NC_061119.1:90868453-90886044 GCF_002878395.1 Capsicum annuum | reverse complement strand
CATTAAAGACTTCAACTTGGAAATCAAACAACAACATAAACATGGATATAATTCAATTCATACCATGAAATCCAAAGTTTATATTTCAAATAACGTTTCTTGAGATTTATGGGTGAAAGGAACCCATGAATCAACACTTGACATAGCTGGGTGGATGATTTCTTGAAGATTGGTGGAGGAAATCTTGAGTTCTTGACTTGAAATTAAACACCTGGGGTTTCTTGTTCTTCGGGATTGATCTTTGAGAGAAACCCTAATTTGGTGTTATATATGAATAATGAAGTTATGAGCTCTGGTCTACTATAATTAAGGGTCAAAACGGGTGGAAAAATACCCAAATACCCTTTTAAAAATGGCTTAATATCGCTGATCGGAAATGGCGATGGTTTGGTCAATGGTCAATCGCTAGCTTGATGGCCTGTCGATCTTGACCATCGCAATTGGCCAGAACTTGAACTTTCTGCCTCTACTGTGATAGTTTGGGAGATATTCCAACACTGGCTCGATGGACTGTCAATCCCAACTGTCGCACTTGTCTAGAACCTGAACTTTCTACCTCGTCTACGACGGTCCATCGCTAGCTCGACGGTTCGTCAGTACTGGGCATCGCACTTGACCAGAAGTCGGGTTCACTGCTTTAGTCGCAATGGCTTGGGCGACAGTCCATCGCTAGCTCTACGATCCATCGAACTGACCATTGCTTCTGTGCAGTTTCGATAGTTCTCTGTAAAATGTCCATAACTTTTTACTCCGATACCAAATTTGGATGAAATTGGTATCATTGGAAAGCTAATTCAATTTGCCACATGATAAAAAAGTCAAATTAGGAAAATTATATCTTATTTAAACATTAATCATTTAGGAAGTCATCACTAACTCTTCTGGAGACTAGATTGGACTTAAAGAAAGTTTGGGGTATTATAATATCTCCCCCTTAGGAACATTCATCCTCAAATGGAACTGATTAGACTGACAAAGATGATAGACTGATCTTACTTAGGGGACGTGAATATTTGAACATGTCTATAGGAATGGAACTCCTGATATACTAAAATCTCATACTGAATATGCTTGTTCGATGCATGGATATGTGAAAAATAGTCTTCATGAATGCATGCCTAAAATTACTGAGAAACTATTTCTCGTGATGAGAATGAATATCTAATGCATGATTATGTGACTGATATGATACATGAACATATAACTGAATATGTAAGGGTATTTGGTACCAAGTTTATAACTGAAATATGAACATAAATCTGAATAAGCTTAAGGAAAGCTAGTTTCTTGGGCTGAGTCTTAGTTTACGAAGAAGAGGTAAGAATACTTGGTCTGCATGTCTGCTTCAGCTTCCTAAGTAGCTCCCTCAACAGACTGATTCCGCAAAAAAACTTTGACTAGAGGGACTTTTTTGTTTCTCAGTCTACGAGTCTGGTAGTTAAGAATTTTGACTGGAATCTCTTCATAAGAGAGGTTGTTCTGAACATCAATGACCTCTATAGGTACTACAATTGATGGGTCACCTATGCACTTCTTTAGTAAGGAGACATGGAACACTGGATGAACTGAGGCTAGATCTGAAGGCAATTCAAACTCATAAGCTACCTTGCTAAAATGACTGAGAATTTTGAAGGGACCGATATATCGGGGATTAATCTTTCCCTTCTTTCCAAACCACTTCACTCCCTTCATGGGAGAGATTTTCAAGTACACATAATCACTTATCTCAAACTCGAGATCCTTTCTGCGCACATCTGCGTACGATTTCTGTTAGCTCTGAGTTGTCTTAAGCCGTTATCTGATCAACTGAACTTTATCTAAGGTGTCAAATACCAAGTTAGGCCCTACTACTATGGGCTCACCCACTTCAAACCAACCGATTAGAGATCTGGACCTCCTACCGTAGAGAGCTTCAAATGGAGCTATCTAAATACTGGAATGATAGCTTTTGTTATATGAAAATTCAATCAAAGGCACGTGGTCATCCCAACTCCCATTGAAATCAATTGCACACGCCCTTAGTATATCTTCCAAGGTCTGAACAGTCCTTTCTGCTTGACCATCTGTTTGAGGATGAAAGGTTGTACTAAGATAAACTTGGGTACCAAGACCTTTTTGGAATGCTTTCCAGAAGTAAAAGGTGAACTGGGTACCTCTATCTGAGACAATAGATAATTGAACACCATGCAATCTAACCAACTCTTGGAGTTTGGCATAATCCTCGGCTGAATAAGAGGTATGGACTAGAAGTAAATGAGTTGATTTGGTCATCCTATCTATAATGACCTAGACTGAATCATGCTGATGATGAGTACGAGGTAAAATCTTCACAAAGTCCATATTCACTTCTTCCCACTTCTAAGTAGGAATACTAAACTCCTACATGGACCCATTAGGCTTCTGATGCTCTATATTAACTCACTGGCATGTAAAGCACTTAGCCACAAACTCTGCAATATCTATCGTCATCCCACTCTACCAATAGATCTCCCATAAGTTGTGGTATATCTTAGTGGCCCCTGGATGACTAGAGTAGCACGCACCATGTGCTTCTACGAGAATTCATTGCCTCAAGTCATCTACACCTGGAACACACAGATGACCCTAACAATGGAGAACACCATCTCCTCCTTGGGAGAAAACCTCAATCTTCTGATCTTTGAATGACTCTTTCAACTTTACAAGACTGAGATCTCTATCTTGCTTTTCTTTCACCTTGGATACTAGAGATGATTTTGAACTTTTCTAAACCCATATACTATCTTCTGATGAATTGAATATGCGGAAACCTAGTTGGGCAAGCTAATAGACTTCCTGAGCTAACTTTTTCTTACTGTCCTTAACATGAGCAACACTACCCATAGACAGTCTACTAAGAGCGTCGGCTACTACATTGGCCTTGCCTGGATGATAAAGGACACTCATGTCATAATATTTCAAGAGCTCTAACCACCTTCTCTAACGGAGGTTAAGATCTTTCTAAGATAATATGTACTGAAGGCTCTTGTTATATGTGAATACATCTACATGAACACCGTACAAGTAATGCCTCCAAATCTTTAAGGCAAAAACTACGGCTGCTAACTCAAGATCATGAGTCGGATAATTATTCTCATGGGGTTTAAGCTGTCTGGAAGCGTAGGCTATGACCTTACCATACTGCATGAGGACAAAACCCAAACCTACTCTGGATGCATCACAGTACACTACAAATCCATCTGAACCGTCTGGAAGAGTCAAAACTGGAGCTAAGGTGAGTCGAGTCTTTAAATCCTAAAAACTCTTTTTGCATGAATCTTACCATTGAAACTGAACCTTATTCTGAGTCAATATGGACATAGGGGATGCAATAGTGGAAAATCCTTCAACAAACCAATGGTAATAGCTAGCCAAACCCAAGAAACTCCTAATATCTGATGGAGAAATTGGTCTGGGCCAGTTTCTCACTGCTTCGGTCTTTTGAGGATCAACTCTAATGCCATCACTGGAGTTGATATGACCAAGGAATGGAACTGACCTTAGCTAAAATTTGGACTTATTGAATCTGGTGAACAACTGATGATTTCTGAGAGTCTGCAATACTATTCTGAGCTGGTCTGCATGAAGCTCACTATAGGAATAGACTACAATATCATCTATGAAAACTATGATGAACACATCCAAGTACTGCTTGAACACACGTTTTATCAAGTCTATGAAAGCTGCTTTGCATTGGTAAGACTAAAGGACATAACTAAGAATTTGAAGTGACCATACCAATTTCGGAAAGTAGTTTTCGGAATATCATATTTTCTGTCCCTGAGCTGATGATAGCCTGATCTAAGGTCTATCTTAGAAGAATAGTTGGCACCCTGAAGTTGATCGAACAAGTCATCGATTCTGGGAAATGGATACTTATTCTTAACCGTGACATTATTGAGATGAGGTAGTCTATACATATTCTGAGAGAATAATTTTTCTTACGCACGAATAAGACTGGTGCGCCCCACAGGACACACCGGGTCTGACTGGTCAAATCACCTCATCTACCCTAATCTAATAGGTTAAGATGTCTCAAACTACGCCGGCTATGTAGTTCTGGAAAACAAGGATGACTGCTAAGAATCACACCCTTATCTGGCAGGTGAGTTTCCATCCTTGGGTTCACTTGGTGCTAACTTCTATTCCCATCTGAAGAGATTGAACATGATTAAATAACTGTACATGGACTGAGTAACTGACTTTTGTTGACTGACAAAATGGTATTATTATCTGAGAATTAACTAACATCATGAGATTTCTGAGATTTATCGAGTCACATAACTGTCTGAGTTCTATAGATCATGGCATGACTGAGAGTATCGTGATAACATGACATGGATCTAGGCACACAATTATATTTTTTGGGTATAAGTACCCCCAGGACTCGATGGAAGGAAACTGACACACATGACTGACTTGATCATAAGAATAGAGTCCACAATTTATAATATCATAAGTAGGGGATTTCATACTACACTTAGTTCTCAATATCTTATACATGGAAGGGGATGCGTACAACATGTATATACTCACATTTCTTCAATATCATGCTCATTCTATATCAGAACAATAACACACAACAATAACATGGAGTTCATGTGGAGTCATAAAGAATAGAACATGGGCTTGTCATTTAAGCACTATTAAGTCATAAAAACATGGATTCTACCATTCTTGGCATTTTATCAAACACCTTTCATGCACAACTTTGGGCATAGGTGTACTTATCAATTTGACAATCTTAATCCATCCAAAATTCATGGGTTTCAACTAACCTACTCATATGCTTTATGAAAAACACATCAAGATACAACCTTGAATCAAAAAACAATCATCAACATGAATATAGTCATAACACAATAAGGAAACCATAATTTATAATTTAAAACATGATTCTTGAGCTCCATGGACGAAAGGGATCCATGGATGAACACTACGCATACCATAGTGATTGAATCTTGAAAGATATCTAATATTTTTGAAGGTTCTTGCAGAAATCCTTAGGCTTGCTCTTGATTTTTCTTGACCAGGGTTTAACCCCTTTAGGAGAGAATGTTCTTGTTCTTGAGGAGATGATCTTGAGAGAAAACCCTAATCTTGTGGTTGAGAATGTATGAGAGAGCTTTTTGAGATGTTTAACTAAAGAGAATGGAAAATAATACACTCCTTGAGGGTTATAAGTCTTGGGAAGTGAAGGAAAAAGATCAAAATACCCTTACTAAATCGCTTCCCAATTGCTAAAAATATAAGGCTAATGACATTCGTGACAAGTCATCAAGCTGGTGATAAGTCATCACGAAATGTCATCACAAAAGGATCAAATCTTGATTTTTTGGTTAAGGTTAACGACATTAGTGATAAGCCATCACGGGTATGACGACTTATCACAAAATGTCATCATTGGGGGTGGAAATCTTCCCAGGGATGACGACATTAGTGATAAGCCATCACGCTTGTGACAGCTTATCACGAATGTCGTCACTCAGTTTCCCAGCCTAACATGCTGGAGTAAAATGGGCATAACTCCTTGCTCCGATATCGGATTTAGGCAAAATTGGTATCGTTGGAAAGTTAATTCAATTATATACCTGTTGTTGGGTCATGAGATCATAAATTCATTGGATAAAGAGATATATGATTGTTTAAAGTTGACTATACCTATATCCTTCTCAATAATTCAATCGGTAAGAAAATATTTTGATTCGTCTATTAACTAGGACGCTTTTGAGGCCTTAATATGAATCAAACTTGATCATAACACTACCAAATCACTAAAAATTTATTACTCATGAGTTCGAAGCATGATCCTAAAATGTCTGAACTTTTAGGGTATTACAATATCTCTCCCTTGGGAACATTAATCCTCAAATGGGACTGACTAAGCTGAGATTACTAATGTACTGGCCTTACTTAAGGGATATAACATCTAAAATATGATGACATAATTGACCTGAATGTTAAGCTGAATATATCTGAATATACTAAATATGTATATCTGATGCATAACTGACAAGCTGAACTCATGAATATCTGATGCATGATTACGTGACTGAACTATTATATGTATGCATGACCGAATGCAATGATATTTAGTACTAAATTCATAAATAGAATCCTGAACATGAAACTAAATAAGCTTAAGGACAACTATTACCTTGAGCTTGATCTAAATTGGCGGAGAAGAGGTGAGGATACTTGGTACGCATATCTGCTTCTGCTTCCTAAGTAGCTCCCTCAACGGACTAGTTTTGCCAAAGAACTTTGACTAGAGGGACTTCTTTGTTCCTCAGTCTACGAGTCTAATAGTCTAGAATTTTTATCGGAATCTCTTCATAAGAGAGATTGTTCTAGATATCCATGATCTGAGTAGGGACTGCAACTGAAGGGTCACCTATGCACTTCTTGAGCAAAGAGACATGGAAGATTGGATGAACAGAAGCTAAATCTAGAGGCAATTCGAGCTTATAAGCTACCTTGCCCAAGAGACTGAGAATTTTGAAAGGACTGACATATCGGGGACTGAGCTTTCCCTTTTTTTCGAATCTCCTCACCCCCTTCATAGGAGAGATCTTGAGATAGACAAAATTATTAACCTCGAATTCTAGATCCTTTCTATGAACGTCTGCATAAGACTTCTGTCAACTTTGAGCAGCCCGAAGTCTTTCGCTGATTAACTGAACCTTCTCTGAGGCATCAAATACTAAGTTAGGCCCTATGTCCTCACTAACTTTGAACCAACCGATTAGATATCAGTACCTCTTACCATAGAGAGCTTCGAATGGAGCCATCTGAATACTGGAATGATAGATATTGTTGTATGCAAACTCAATCAAAGGTAAGTGGTCATCCCAACTTCCCTTAAAATCAATTGCACACGACCGTAGCATATCTTCTAGAGTCTAAATGGTCCTTTTTGGTTGACCATCTTTCTGAGGATGAAAAGCTGTACTGAGATGAACTTGGGTACCAAGACCCTTTTAGAATGCTTTCCAAAAATGAGAGGTGAATTGGGTATATCTGTTTAAGATAATAGATAGTGGAACACCGTGTAATCTGACCAACTCCCTGATGTAGAGTTTGGCATAATCTTGGCTGAATAAGAGGTATGGACTGGAAGGAAATGAGCTGACTTGGTCATCCTGTCTACAATAACCCAAACTGAATCGTGTTAATGACGAGTTTGAGGCAAACCCATCACGAAGTCCATGTTCACTTTTTCCCACTTTCAAGTTGTAATAGTGAACTCCTATATGGAACCACTAGGCTTCTGATGCTCTATCTTAACCTATTGACATGTAGAGCACTTAGCCACAAAAGCTATAATATCTCTCTTTATCCCACTCCACCAATAGATCTCCCACAAGTAACGGTACATCTTAGTGGCCCCTGGATGAATAGAGTATCGCGCACCATGTTCCTCTGCAAGAACCCGCTGCCTCAAGTCATCCACATCTAGAACACAGAGATGACCCTGACAACGAAGGACACCATTTCCCCTTAGATGAAAACCTCAACCTTCTGATCTCTGATTGAATCTTTTAGCTTGAAAAGGATAGAATCCTTGTCTTGCTTTTATTTCACCTCGGAAACTAGAGATGATTCTAAACTACTTTGAACACATATACCACCCTCTGAAGAATCGACTAAGCGAATACCTAGTCTGGTAAGCTGATGGACTTCTTGAGATATCTTTTTTTGTTATCCTCAACATGAGAAACACTACCCATAGAGAGTCTACTGAGAGTGTCATTCACAACGTTGGCCTTTCCCGGATGGTAAAGAATACTTATATCATAATTCTTCAAGAGATCTAACCACCTTCTCTGATGAAGATTGAGATCTTTCTGGGAAAGGACATACTGAAGACTCTGATGATCTATAAAGACATCTACATAAACTCCATATAGATAATGCCTTTAAATCTTTAAGGCAAATACTACGACTGCTAATTTAAGATTATGAGTAGGATAATTCTTCTCATGGGGCTTTAACTGTCTGGAGGCGTAGGCTATGACCTTACCATGCTGCATGAGGACACAACCTAGACCCATTCTTGATGTATCACACTACACTACGAACCCATCTGAACCATCTGGAAGAGATACAACTGAAGCTGAGGTGAGTCGAGTCTTCAACTTCTGAAAACTTTTCTCACAGGAATTTGACCACTGAAACTTGACCATTTTGAGTCAATCTGGACATAGGGGATGCAATAGAAGAAAATCCCTTAATAAACCGTCTGTAATAGCCAGCCAAACCCAAGAAACTTCTGATATCTGATGGAGAGATAGGGTGAGGCCAATTTCTTACCGCTTTAGTCTTCTGAGGATTTACTCTAATGCCATCACCGAAAATAATATGGCCAAGGAATGCTACTAACCTTAGCCAAAAATTACACTTACTGAATTTGGCGAATAGCTGGTGATCTCTAAGGGTCTGAAGAATAATTTTGAGATGGTCTGCATGATCGCGTTCTGTGCGGGAATAGACCAGGATATCATCTATGAAGACTATGACGATTATATCCAAGTACTACTTGAACACATGATTTAGCAAGTCTATGAAAGTGGCTGGGGCATTGGTAAGACCAAAGGATATGACTAGAAACTCAAAGTGACCATACCGATTACAGAAAACTATCTTTGGGATGTTACATTCTCTAACTCTAAGCTAATAATAGCATGATCTGAGGTCTATCTTGAAGAAATAACTGGCACCCTGAAGTTGGTAAAACAAGTCATCTATCGTAGGAAGAGGATACTAGTTCTTGACTGTGACTTTATTGAGCTGATGGTAACTAATGCACATCCTGAGAGAATCATCTTTCTTACGCACAAATAATACTGGTGCACCACATGGGGAAATGCTGGTTCTAATGAATCCTTTATATAAAAGATACTTCAACTGTTCTTTCAATTCTCTGCATTCTGCTGGCGCCATTCTGTATGGCAGAATAGAAATAGTCTGAGTATCTGGAATAAGGTCAATGCCGAAGTCTATTTCCCTTTCGGGAGAAATGCCTGGAAGATCTTTAGGAAATATGTCTGAATACTCATTTACAACTGGGACTGATTCGAGACTGGGATATTCGAAACCAGAGTCTTTAACATGAACTATATGATAAATACATCCCTTAGATATCATTTTCCTTGCCCGAAGGTAGGAAACAAGATGACCCCTGAAAGATGAAGTATTACCCTTCCACTCTAGGATGGACTCATTTGAGAACTGAAACGAAACTATCCTATTTCTACAATTGACTGTGGCATAGCAGGAATAAAGCCAATCCATGCTGAGAATGACATCAAAATAAGTCATCTCTAACTCAACTAAATCTGCTGACATGGATTTCTAAAATATCCTGATGGGGTAGTTCCTGTATACCCACCTAGCTATGATGGTTTTTCCCACTGGGGTAGAGATTGAAAAGGGATCTGGTAGAATTTTGGGACTGATTCCAAAATTGCCTGCTATATAAGGGGTAACAAAAGACAAAGATGCACCTGGATCAAGCAAAGCATAAACATGAACATGGAAAATCTGCAACGTACCAGTAACGACATCAGGAGAATTTTCTTGATCCTGTCGAGTTTAAAAAGCATAGAGTCTGTTTGGGAATTGCCCACTAGTAGCATTGAAAGTGGAACCCTACTGATTTGGGTGACTAGAATCGGCCGTGAAATGATTCTACTGACCCTGTAGACCTAACTACAAACACTCTCTAACCTTGTGGCCTGGCTTTCCACAATCGAAACAAATATCGCTACCATCTCTATAGGTATCCTTGTGGTTCTTACCACAAGTCTGACACAGAGGGATGGTTCGGGCACTGCTGAGACTTCCCTAAGACTTAGATCCTGGTGCTCAATCTCGATTGTTGTCTTTGAATTTTGGAACTAGGGCATTAGTGGAAGAAGGAGCTAGAACTACTGACTTAGGATGAAACTGCGAACAATTTCCTCCTTCTGATTTGGGTTGAGCAAAACTGAAACTGCCTAACCTTGCTCTCTTGTTCTGCCTCTCCCTAGTCCTAATCTTCTACTCCTCTATTTGCTGAGCATGGGTCATAATCCTAGCTAAAGTCATATCTTGTTCAGCATTGCAAACCTACGCTCATTTACCACGCTATCATTCACCCCTAACACGAACTTGCTTATCTTTGCCCTGTTGTCTGCACCCACATGAGGGGCATATCTGGCTAACTAAGTAAATCTGAGAGAGTACTCTTTAACCGTCATATTTACCTGCTTGAGGTTGATGAACTCTAGAAATTTTTCCTCTCTCATCTCTTGGGGAAAGAATCTATCTAATAAAGCTATGACAAATTTGTCCCACTCTATAGGACCTGCAGCCTCTAACCTCTCAGACTTCCACTATTTGTACCAAGTGTGAGTAACATCCTGTAATTGGTATGTGGCTAACTCGACATTCTAACAAAAAGTAACTCCCATGATGTCTATGACCTTTAGGACTTGGTCAATGAATTCCTGGGGATCTTCATCAGACTTAGACCCAAAGAAAAATAGAGGGTTCATTCAGGTGAAGTCTCAAATCCTAGCTGCGGCTGAGTTGGCCACTGGATTGGTCAGAATAACTGGTGTTCATTTATTTTGGGCAGCCACAGACTGAGCAAGTGTGGTGAATATGGCCCTAAACTTCGTATAAGAAACATCTTCACCTAAAGGATCTTTGGGCTGAGGAGCTGGATGGTTTCTTCTCTTTGGAGGCATGTTTTGAAATCAGAGAAGAACGGATTAGATTGAGAGTTTAACTTGAGATCATGATCACTAGCACGACCTGAATACTAAAAGAAGGGAACTATTCCTAAAACATCTTATAGCCTCCTGCACATAAATGCGGCGTGCAACACACCCATATACAAGACTTTACCATATTAGGCTTTCAGACTTCCTAGGACTCTATTGAACCTTAGGCTTTGATACTAAGTTTGTAACACCCCAATTTTCTAAACCGGAATGCTACATGATGCTTATGACCTCGAAGGACCACAAGCAAATCCATGACTGATATCTAACCTGTACACTGCATAATATACATGTAAAATGCATAAAATATGAATAATAGGCCATAAGGTTCAACTGAATAAAATATCTGAAAAGTCATAATATCCATATGGGGTAACAAATATCCAAAACAACTGAAGTCTGAAACAAATCTAAACTAAATCTGAAAGCCTCAAAATACTGTCTGAGTAAGGAGTTGAAGGAACATGTCTCCAACTAACTCCATAAACTGAAAGATAACCGAAGAAAATAAATAAAGTCAAATCATATCGTTCTCGAATGAAGAGGATTCACTGTAACTCTGTATACTGAAATGCGACTGCTACTGCTGATCTGGAACTCATGGCTCTGAACCTATGGTGTAACATAAAAGAAAGCACCATAGCACTAATGTGTCAGTACAACTGAAAGTACTGAGTATATGAGTGAGGTAGGCTATATGCAAAAGGGCTTACATGCCTGAGCAGTGCTAACTAAATGACTAATATGAACGTGAGAGTGCAAACATGCATACATAGTAACTGAGATTGTGAATATGTGATATCTAGATCTGTACGCTAATACATGGTTTATTAATATCTAACATGACTAATACTGGGATTTTTGATAACATGGATGACTGTGTCTGACAGTCCTAAATCTGATGGAACTACCTGAGTTCCGTACTATAACTAAATTGACTATATCTGATAGTCCTGGTATACTAAAATCTAAAGAACTATCTGTGTTCTTTTACTGAGATTGAGACTGAAACTGTGGGAGTTAGTCATTTAACTAACATACCCCAAATGCAATATAATAGCTGAGCTGGGGTCCAATCTATTCCCTGATTGGAAGGGTGTCAATACCGCGTCACTGGTAAGGATAAACTACGAGTGACCCTTATCTGCCAGGTTACTCTAATGAGAATGGTGGGAACCTAGTCTGACTGGTCAAATCACCTCATCAACCCCAATCTGATAGGTTAAGATGTCTCAACCTACGCTGGCTATATAGTTCTGGAACACAAGGATGACTGCTAAGAATCACACCCTTATCTGGCAGGTAAGCTCCCATCATTGGGTTCACTCGATGCTAACTTCTACTCCCATCTGAAGAGATTGAACATGATTAACTAACTGTACATGGACTGAGTAACTGACTTCTGTTGACTGACGAAATGGTATTATTATCTGAGAATTAACTAAGATCATGAGATTTCTGAGATTTATCGCGTCACATGACTGTCTGAGTTCTATAGATCATGGCTTGACTGAGAGTATCATGATAACATGACATGGCTCTAGGCACACAATTATATTTTTTGGGTATAAGTACCCCCAGGACTCAATGGAAAGAAACTGACACACATGACTAACTTGATCATAAGAATAGAGTCCACAATTCACAATATCATAAGTAGGGGATTTCATACTACACTTGGTTCTTAACATCTTATACATGGAAGGGGATGCGCACAATATGTATATACTCCCGTTGCTTCAATGTCATGCTCATTCCATATGACAACAATAACACACAATAATAACGTGGAGTTCATGTGGAGTCATAAAGAATAGAACATGGGTTTGTCATTTAAGCACTATTAAGTCATAAAAACATGGATTCTATCATTCTTGACATTTTATCAAACACCTTACATGCACAACTTTGGGCATAGGTGTACTTATCAATTTGACAATCTTAATCCATCCAAAATTCATGGGTTTCAACTAACCTACTCTTATGCTTCATGAAAAACACATCAAGATACAATCTTAAATCCAAACAACAATCATCAACATGAATATAGTCATAAAACAACAAGGAAATCATAATTTATAATTTAAAACATGATTCTTGAGCTCCATGGATGAAAGGGATCCATGGATGACACTACGCATACCTTAGTGATTGAATCTTGAAAGAGATCTAATATTTTTGAAGGTTCTTGCAGAAATCCTTAGGCTTGCTCTTGATTTTTCTTGACTAGGGTTTAACCTCTTTAGGAGAGATTGTTCTTGTTCTTGAGGAGATGATATTGAGAGAAAACCCTAATCTTGTGGTTGAGAATATATGAGAGAGCTTTTTGAGATGTTTAACTAAAGAGAATGGAAGATAATACGCTCCTTGAAGGTTATAAGTCATGGGAAGTGAAGAAAAAAGATCAAAATACCCTTACTAAACTGATTTCCAGTTGCTAAAAATCTAAGGCTGACGACATTCGTGACAAGTCGTCAAGCTGGTGATAAGTCATCACGAAATATCGTCACAAAAGGGTAAAATCTTAATTTTCTGGTTAAGATTAAAGACATTGGTGATAAGTCATCACGGGCATGACGACTTATCACAAAATGTCTTCACTAGAGGTTGAAATTATCCTAGGGCTGACGACATTGGTGATAAGTCATCACGCTTGTGACAGCTTATCACGAATGTCGTCACTCAGTTTCCCAGCCTAACATGCTGGAGTAAAATGGGCATAACTCCTTGCACCGATATCAGATTTAGGCAAAATTGGTATTATTGGAAAGCTAATTTAATTATATATCTTTTGGTGGGTCATTATCTCAAAAATTCATAGCATAGAGAGAGATATGTTCATTTGAAGTTGACTATACCAATATCCTTCTCAAAAATTCAATTGGTAAGGAAATGTTTTGATTCGTCTATTAACTAGGACACTTTGGAGGCCTTAATATAAATCAACCTTGATCATAACACTACCAAAGAACTAAAAATTTATTACTCATAAGTTTGAAGCATGATCCTAAAATGTCTGAAGTTTTGGGGTATTACAGAAACTAATTAGACTGAGAGTTAAATTTGAGCTCATGCTCATAGGCACGACATGAATACTGAAAGAAGGAAAACTGTTCCTAAAAATATCTTATAGCCTCCTGTACATAAATATGGTGCGCAACACACCCATGTACAAGACTCTACTAGATGCCGCTTTCAAACTTCCTAGGACACTTTTGAATCTTAGGCTTTGATACCAAGTTTGTAACACCCCAAATCTAGTACCTGAAATGCCACATAGTTCTCATGACCCCGAAGGACCACAAGCTAACCTATGACTGATATCTGTACTGAGTAATTCATCACATACTATATAAATACAGAATAAAAGCATGAAATGCCATAATGTTCAAAAATCTGATAAAATATAACATCTGGAGATATGGTACATCAATACCAAAGCAAAGCTAAAATAACTGTTTGAACATGCTATAGTCTTAACATACTAGTATGAAAGCCTCTAAACTTCTAAAAACTGTGGAGTTGATGGGACATGTCCCCAACTAACTCCAAATTACTGAAATAACAAAGTAATAAAATAATCATACTATCCACATACGATGAGGACTCACTGCTAGTATGGCTGCTGAACATCTGACCTACTAAGGATGCTCTGGAGCTCGTGCTTCTAAACCTATGGTATAAAACACCATAGTGCAAATTTGTCAGTATATTTGAATGTACTAGTATGCAAGTGAGGTAGGATGAATGCAAGGGGTTTATATGTATGAACAATGCCAACTGACTTAATAAAATAAGTGTAAGAATACATGCATGAATACGTGAACTATAACTGAGATCATGACATCACTGAATCTGATATTTATAACATAAGTTTTCGTATATCTGATATACTAATATCTGAATAATTGTGCTTGATAGTTCTATTTCTGATAAAACTAGCTGAGTTCCATACTGAGCTGGGTGACTGTATCTAACAGTCTTGAATTCTATAGAACTATCTGAGTTATTTTACTGAGACTGAGACTGTAACTATAACTTTGGGAAGTATTCAATTAATTGACATACCCCTAATAATATATTATAGCTGAGTTGGTTTCCAATCTGTAACCTCAATAGGAAAGATATCAATACCGCACCACTGGTAAGGACAAGCTGTGAGTGATCCCTCATCTAATAGGTACTCTAAGGAGAATGGTGGGACCCTCATATAATAGGTTAAGCCACCTCATCTACCCTCAACTAGCAGGTTTGATATCTCAACCTACGTTGGCTACGTAGTTCTGGAGTGCAAGGATTGCTTCTAAGAATGACACCCTCTAATAACAGGTGAGTTCCTATCCCTGGGCTCAATCGGTGCTGAATCTTACTCCCATCTGAATAGATATTGAACATGATTAACTAAACTGAACTATACTACAGTAACTGAGTTTCGTTGGCTGACAGAATATTATTGAGATCTGATAACTAATTGAGGTTACTGAGATTATTGAGATTTACTGAGTTTTCCTGAGTCATGAGAATGACTGAATTCTACTGAACATGGCTTAACTGAGAGTATCTTGAAAATTGACACTGGCTCTATTCACACATCTAAATTATCGGTTACAAGTACCCCAGGACTCGATAGCATGAAACTAACAAGACATGACACTTCTTGATACATGACCATAGTCAACAATTCATAGTACAATCATTAGGGCTTTTATGAAGTATTTGTATGCTATAAGTTTACACATGAATAGGAATGCATGTAAACATATCATAATTTCATAAGGCTAATCTTATGAGCATTACTTCAATCCATTACAAAGCATAACAATAACGTGGGAATCATATCAAACATAAGGGAGAAATATGGATTTATCAATTTTGGTGGCATAATTCCTATTCTCTTAGGCATTTTATCAAACACCTTGCATGCATATATTTAGGCTTAGGCATGAATATTGAAATAATACTTCATGACAACATTTTACACTTCCAATGCAAGAATTTCAACCACATACTAACATATTTTCATGATAGTCATTAAAGACTTCAACTTGGAAATCAAACAACAACATAAACATGGAGATAATTTAATTCATACCATGGAATCTAAAGTTTATATTTCAAATAGGATTTCTTGAGCTTTATGGGTGAAAAGAACCCATGAATCAACACTTGACATACTTGGGTGGATGATTTCTTGAAAATTGGTGGAGGAAAGCTTGAATTCTTGACTTGAAATTAAACACCTAGGGTTTCTTGTTCTTCGGGATTGATCTTTCAGAGAAACCCTAATTTGGTGTTATATATGAATAATAAAGTAATCACCTCTGGTCTGGTATAATTAGGGGTCAAAACAGGTGAAAAATATCCAAATACCCTTTTAAAAATAACTTAAAATCACTAATCAAAAATGGCGACGGTTTGGTCGATGGTCCGTCGCTGGCTCGACAGCCCATTGGTCCTGATCGTCGTACTTGACCAGAACCTAAACTTTCTACCTCTTTTTCGATGGTTTGGGAGTTGGTCCATCAATGGCTTGATGGCCCATCGGTCCTGACCGTTGCACTTGGCCAAAACCTAAACTTTCTGCCTCGTCTGCAACGGTTTGGGTGACAGTTCGTCGCTAGCTCGATGGTCCACCGGTCCTGGCCATCGCACTTGACCAGAAGTCAGGTTCACTGATTTAGTCATGATGGTTTGGGCGACGGTCCATCACTAGCTCGACGGTCCGTCGGCCTGACCGTCGCTTTTGGGTGCTTCCAACAGTTCTTTGTAAAACATCCATAACTATTTACTCCGATATCGGATTTGGAAGAAATTGGTATCGTTGGAAAGCTAATTGAATTTTTCACATGATAAAAAATTTAAAATTGGGGAAATTCTATCTGATTTAAACTTTAATCATTTAGGAAGTCATCACTAACTCTTTTGTAGACTAGATTTGACTAAAAGAAAGTTTAGGGTATTACAACTCAGTAGAATCAAGTCCAATGCATGGTTTTGGCCCCGTTGACTTTGACTATCCTATCCAAGTTCCCGTTAATATTAACATAAATGAAATGACAAAAATGATGCATAATTTGTAGATTTTTCATCCATGTAAATTATAAATTTTGGATCATTTTGCAATCAATAAAATTCAACATTCATTCACTCCTTAGTCCTTACTTTGTAATTTTTTCCATATAATGATTTAAATTGAATTTCTAGTTTAAATTAAATACTTAGTTTTAATATATTACTAATTTACTATCAAGTATTATTAATTTATTATATTAAGTAGCATATGTTTTATTTAAACAAGTATATATATTTTATATGTGTATGTATATTTTGAATGGTACATATATATGTGTATATATTTTCTAAAGTAGTATATATTTAACGTATACTGTGTATATGTTTTATAAATTAGTATATAACTATATATTTAGTCTGTGTATATATTGTAGTATGTATATATTGTAGTATATGTTTTATTTAAAGAAGTACATACATTGAATGGTACGTATATATGTGTATATATTTTCTAAAGTAGTATATATTTAAACCATATATGTGTATATTTTATAAATTAGTATATAACTACATATTTAGTGTGTGTATATATTGTAGTACATACATACACTGAAGAAGTACATACATGTGTATTTTGTGTGTATATATTTAGTGTGTGTATATATGTTTTATTTAAAGAAGTACATACATTGAATGGTACGTATATATGTGTATATATTTTCTAAAGTAATATATATTTAACGTATACATGTATATATGTTTTATAAATTAGTATATAACTATATATTTAGT
>NC_061119.1:90826298-90868353 GCF_002878395.1 Capsicum annuum | reverse complement strand
GTACATATATATTGAATGGTACGTATATATGTGTATATATCTTCTTTTGACGTATATATTTAACGTATACATGTGTATATATTTTATAAATTAGTATATAACTATATATTTAGTGTGTGTGTATATATTGTAGTATCTATATATTGTAGTATATGTTTTATTTAAAGTAGTACATATATTGAATGGTACGTATATATGTGTATATATCTTCTATAGACGTATATATTTAACGTATATATGTGGATATGTTTTATAAATTATTATATATATCATTATATTGTAGTATATATCTTGTAGTATATGTTTTATTTAGAGTAGTTTATATATTTAACTAACGTATAGTTGTATACACCATTATATGTGTAGTTGTGTATACGTATTATGTGAATATATTTTTTAAAGTCTAATGTAGTATATACTATATATATATAGTGTATATATATTATTTAACGTATTTAAAATGTATATAGGTGGGTATATATAGTGTATATTGGAGAAAAAACCTTTGTTTTAGTTTTTGCTTGGATTTTAAACCGGTTTTGACTGAATTTAGGTGGGTTGGACCGGGTTGGATTAAGTGGGCTGGTTCAGGGTTGTTTTTAAAAATTTTACTGTTGGGCCAGGAACCAGGCCACTTCGTTTAACCAGGCCTGGATCTGGACCGGCCCACTAACTGGTTAAAATTCAGGGCTGGCTTTGGGTTGACCCAACCCAGCCTATTTAACACCCTTAGTTTGTAGTCATGTCTATCAAGTCAGGGTTCAGTTTGTTATTTAATCCTTAACTGTTCAATCTGGATAAACTACGCACACCTGATTCTCTTCTCTCGAGAGTGAGATACGTAGGCAACCCTTCTAGGGTTCGGTGATCTTATTTAAAAATTTTTAAAAGATTTTCTTCACTCTTCATTTAGAGTAGGTGTTTCATATACATCTTTAAAAAAACAACAAAAATATTTTCCTTTAATAGTTTCAAGTTTCATTTTCGTATGAAATTCAATAATGAAAATCCAAAAAGATTTTTCTTTGGTAATCATAGATTTCATTTTGATAGGAAGATAAAAAATTCAAAAAGATTTTTGTCAATTCTGTTGATAATTTTTTTAATTTTCTTTTATTCTTAAAGTTTCAAGAAACAAATGAATAAGAAAGAGAGTTTGATTGGCCATATTGTGTCAAAATTTCACGAACAACGCACACCTGAGTCTTCTCTCTCGAGGGTGAAATACGTAGGTACCCTTCTTGGGTTTGATGCTATTTTCAAACGAAAAAAAAAGAAAAAGGTTTTGAAAAAGTGTTGCATTCTAACGCCTTTGTTATTTCTTATTCAGTTAGTTTAAGGTGGTTGGTTTGTGGCATT
Source organism: Capsicum annuum (assembly GCF_002878395.1). NCBI lineage: Eukaryota > Viridiplantae > Streptophyta > Magnoliopsida > Solanales > Solanaceae > Capsicum > Capsicum annuum. The sequence goes on along the minus strand of NC_061119.1, from coordinate 90,866,994 downwards.
TCGGCTGGTACTCTATATTGCACCAAGTCGCAGAGAAAGTTATCACCAAAAAGGATACCGAGGTTGTTGTCGCTAATCATATAGGGAGTTCGGGCAATGAGAATTTAGGAGCTAATAAAGAGATTCGTAAATTAAGGCAACAAATGATAGAAATGCATCGAACTTGGGCTAACAGGTTGCCTCCTCCTCTAGCTCCCAGTGATAATCTGCAATATCTGTCTATCTTTCCCCTCGTGTCAAATTCACAATTTCTCATTTTTTTCGACACACCACAACATGCATCAGGGTCTACTCCGAGGAAACGCTATCCAAACACTTTCAATATTCATTTCTTCACTCCTCAACACAAAACTACCACATGCTCGACTCCACCGACTGTTTATGTTTTTGCAGAATCACCCCCACCTAAAGCTCTTACTTATGATGTTCATCCACCGGTTGTGCCTCCCTACTCTATGAGAGAGCCTATATTGAATATTTTTGGTGATCAACATTATGCTTCCAAGCCCACATTTAAGTCGACTAGTCCTTATGGCTACACTCAGCCTCTTGAATTTGCTCTTAACAATGAGAAGCCTATTGTGAAAAAACAACAGGAGGTCATGACACAAAAATTGAAGAGTTTAGAACAAGCCATGAGAAAATTGTAGGGGCTCGGGGTTTCCAAAAGTCTCATATAAAGATCTATGCATGTTTCAGGTGTTAATCTCCCTCTTGGTTTTAAAATGCTGAAGTTTAAGAAATATGATGGGCATGATGAACCAGTGGCATATTTGAAGCGTTATTGTAACCAACTAAGGGATGTTGGAGGGAAGGAAGAATTACTCATGGCTTATTTCGGTAAGAGTCTTTCAAGTCTAGCTTCGAAATGGTTTGTTGACCAAGACACCGACAAGTGGAATAGTTGGGATGACCTAGCTAATGAATTTGTGCAACAATTCCAATACAATGTGGAGTTGATTCCTGATGAGAAATCCCTAACTAACATGAAGAAGAAGAGTACTAACGTTTCAGGTAATATACGATTAGATGGCATGAACAAGCTGCTAGGGTAAAACCGCCAATAAAAAAAGCAAGATAGTGGAGGTGTTTATTCAAGCGTAGGATGAAACATATTATTAACACTTGTTACCTGCATTAAGTAAGCTATTTATTGATGTCCTCAAAATGGGGGAGGTGATAAAGGATGGAATTAAGACCGGTCGTATTGTGAGTTTTGGAACATTGAATTAAGTAATTCGAAAGGGTTTAGGAAGTGTAGGAGGGAAGAAGAATGAGGGAAATGTAGCTGCTATTATAGCTGGAAAACTTTAAGACTCGAAAGATCTTAACCCAATCCAGCTCATTATTTAATGTTAGAGGCGCCTAAGACTTATAATATCTCACTAAGTGTTAGGACTTAGTCATTTCTAAAGTTCCTAAACTTGGATGATTTTGTTCTCGACCTTCCCAGCCTTAGAATATTGATTTTAAAGTTGATTCATGATTGGAGTGTCAAAGGTACATCTCGGGTAAGTTTTGAAATATTCGAATGAGAATAAGGGCATGTTTGGAAGTCCAAAACTACAGTACCATGCGATGAGCTCGCGGCGCACACTCTATTTTGATGCTCCAGAGCCCGCGATGCACGATGCAAAACACGCTCCCTGATTTTTCCAACTTTTGTTTCCGAGAATTTAAGGGCAATTAGATCAGTTTTCCTCACCAAAAATCATCCAAAACACAAAATTTAAGCCCCCAAGGAGCATTAGTTGACCCATTATTCACTTTTTTTCTTCAAGAAAACCCTACCCCCCCCCCCCCTCAAGAACACCAAGAAATCCATTACTCCTTCTTTAATATAAGCAAGAATCTAAGTTCTCTAATTCAAGAGGTTCAATTAAAGCATTCAAGAACATTCCCAAGGCTTCCAAGTCAAGCTTTCAATTTCAAATCAATCCAATTAAAACTACTTGCTTCTGAAAAGTAACGTATTATTAATAATTCATTATTATGTATTATTATTTTTGCATTGAGAGTGGTGGCTTAGCACTAAGGTAGAAACGCAACTTCTTCTTCTTCACCAAAATCGGGTTTACTTTTTGGTATGATGAATATTTCTATTGTGATTTTCATTTTATTCATGATTAGCTAAGTTTATTAGTTAGGGTTATGGAGCCTTGTAGAATACAATCTATTACTTTAGGTTTTGAATTCATTATGCATTGATTTTTTTACATCATACTCTCTTCGCTTAGCTTGAATTCTCATGGTTGCAAACACAGAGGATATGCCTTAAAACACAACTTGTTCGATAGAAAGGTTGATGTTCAGAAAAGAGAGTAGTGACAAGAAAATAGGATTTACAACCCCTATTTCATATGTTAATGCCTTGACAGGATTAACTACTGGGATATTTCGTATTGTTTTTGTAAACACTTTTGATTCGAGAGAACTGAAGTGAATTAGTCCTTGATGGTTGGGAAATACTAGGATTATGTTATTAAATGCAATACATTTCTCTGTAAGCATGATACATGTATGAACTCGTAAAGTCCATAATTAGAAAGTATTGATAACTACAAGGTGGACATAACCCTAGCTTGCTATTTCTCTGAATTCGAATAATACAATACATATCTCATCTTGTTAAACTGAAACCATTAATTTGTGAACTGAATCAAACCCCTCTTTTATTTTATGGGAATGAATGATTAAAAGTCAACTAATTTGCATACAACTTAATTAGCACCATATTCCCTGTGGTATTCGACCCCAAACTAGTTGGGTTATTTATTTGACAACGACCGCTTACGCTCTTGTAAGAGAGTTGTAATTTGGGCGTATCAAATTTTAGCGCCATTGCCTAGGAATACGATTGACGATTGGGTTTATGTGTGTTAATTGACTGTTAGTCAAGTTTCCTTATTTTACATTTATTTATTGTTTTTGTTTGTTCCCGTTAATCCTGAACCTCATCTCATTAAAAGAATGGCTAACCAATAAGAAGCTGAAAGATTAGCCGCTTTGGCTAATGCTCAATTAAATCAACAGAATATAGATAACCCAGGTCGGGTACCTAATCTAGATGAAACGGACCTGGGAGATGATGATTTAATTAACCTGGCTAATAGGAGACGTACAACGGGAGTAGTTGCACCTGTAAATCAAAATCGTCTATTCAGAGAAAGACTATACCACCAAGATATATAAATTGATATTGGCAACGATGAGGATAATTTAGATGGAGCTAGAGCTACAGGGGCAATCATTCCACCACCACTAGCTCCCGAGGTGAAATTCAACATCACCAGTACTATGATCCAGCTACTAAATTTGAAAGGACTCTTTAGTGGATTACTTGGTGATGATCCAAATCTACATTTGGTGAATTTTATCAATATTTGTAAGTTGTTTAATAATCTTGAAGTGGGACAAAATGCTATTCGTTTGAGATTGTTCCCACTGTCTCTGTCTGGAGAGGCAACTATGTGGTTGAATGAGTTGACTCCTGATTCTATAACAAACTAAAGGCAATTGAAAGAAGCTTTCCTAGAAGGTTCTTTTCGCCCTTCAGAATGTTGCAGTTGAGGGATGAGATCAGTAACTTTAGGTAATTGGCTAATGAAGCTTTGCATGAGACTTGGGCAAGGTTTAAAAGGAATTTGAATTAATGCCCAAACCATAAGATGACTGATGAACACTTGATGGAAAAATTCTACAGTGCCTTGAACTCACTTACAAAGCCAATAGTAGATAATGCTGTAGGAGGAGTTTTTATGGAGCCCACCTTTACTAAGGCTGCGGACATGTTAGAAAGAATGACTAAGACAAGTAGAGCTTGCATACCAGATATTCTGTGGTAGTAAGCAATACTGGGTCTAGTGTAATATCAATAAAGCAGCGTAGGAAAGAAGAGGAGTATGATCAGGATATGGCTCACATGAAAGCCTAGATAGATCTGCTCACGAAATATTTGCTATCAAGAAATGTAGAAAAGGAAAAAGCTGTAGGGTCCCATGGTAGGGAGCTGAATCAAACATCGAGGAAGAGGCTAACTACTTGTATAACCAGAGGGATATCCAGATCGATGGTTAAGGAAACCAAGGTTGGAACCATCAAGGAGAGTGGAAGAATAAAAGTAACAGGAGTGGACTGTATATACCTCCCGAAAGCCATGATAATACTGCCACCAATTCAGGCAAAATGTCTATGGAGGACATGATGGAGAAACTATTAAAGGGATTTAAGGCAACCAATTCTGGGGTGACTACGATGAAGAGTGACATATCTTTCATGAGTCAACTAGTAAATTTGCACTCAACTACTATTTAACAATTGGAGCAACAGATGAGCCAATTACCTACAGCATTCAACCAAAGACAGAATGGGACTCTACCAAGTGATACAGTTTAGAATTCATGGACTGATGGATCATGTATGGCTATTACCACTAGGAGCGGTAAGATGTTATCTAGTCCAACATTGGGAGCATCCTCCCATACTGATGTGGTCGAAATGAATTGGGAGATAGTTGATAAATCTTCAGTGGTGCCTGTAGAATTGGGAGGTTTAGAAAATAAGAGTGCGGAAGTGGAACAACCACATAAGCTAAAGCAGGTTAGTGATGTGTATCAAGGCATAAGAAAGGAGGTAAAAGTTTCTCCAGTTGAAATCCCAAGGGCATCACCCCCATTTCCATAATGGTTGAAGAAGAAAAAAAATGAAGAAAAGTTTAACAAATCCATGGCTATGTTAAAGCAATTGATAGTGAACGTGCCTTTTGTTGAAGTACTTGAGCAGATGCCAGGATATGCTAAATTTATGTAAGATCTTGTGACAAAAAAAAGAGCGGTAAGCTACGAACCAGTGGATAATCTCCATTATATAGTGTTATTTCTACAAGGGCACTGATGCAGAAGAAGGCAGACCCAGGAGCATTCACCATCCCTTGTACGATTGGGTCTCTAGATTTTGCTAGGGCCTTATGTGATCTGGGAGCTAGCATTAATCTAATGCCGCTAGATGTTTATAAGAAATTGAGTTTGGGAAACTCCACACCCATAAATATGTGACTTGTAATGGCAAATAGATCAGTGAAAAGGTTGGTTGGGATTCTACATGATGTACTTGTAAATGTGGCCGATTTTATATTTCCTGCCGACTTTGTAATTCTTGATTACAAAGTGGACTTTGAAGTACCCAAAATTTTGGGTAAGCTATTCTTAGCAACTGGGAGAGTGTTAGTTGACCTAGAGTTGAATGAGCTAAAATTTAGGCTCAACAGAAAAGAGATTAGTTTTAAAGTGTGTAAATCCATGAAACAACAAAAGGAGATGAGTATTTTATCAATCTTTGATGTATTCTATGAAGATGAGGTACAAATGGTATCATCGATGTATCTTGATGAAGCCTGAGTAGTTAAGATAATCGAGTCGTGCTGCGACGTTAAATCAGGCATCGCATGGGAGGCAACCCATGATTTTATACTCATTTTATCATGTTAAATAAAAATGCAAAAATAAGAGTCAAGCCATGACCAAAACTATGGTGCTTGGTGGGAGGCAACCCATCCTTATAATCATTTTTAGTTGTTTTTGATTAAGTGTAGGTGCATGAAGTACTACGGAGGTGATTGGTACCAAATTCAGTTTGGAATTGAGCCATATCAATGGTGGTAAGCTTAGGAGTAATGGGAACATTACAGGTAAGTTAGAGTGGTCAATTGTTAAGGCTCGAGTGATGATTCATATTAGAGTTGTGCCCCAAATTATGTTAATCTGATCGCAAAAGTTTTGCAGTGCGACTTATTTTTTGTGATTTTCAATGAGGTCTGTGGTGGTAGCATAGGGATTGGGTCGATAGGCCTGATCCCAGATCCTACCACTGACCTCGATTAGGGTACAGGAGGGAATCCCCCACAGTATGGACCTTTCCCACTGCCTCAATTAGGCGATAGAGTGTGTGGCACACAAGGCCATGTTGGCAAAGCCCTTGGCAACGCCTAATATCAAGTAGGCAATTACCTATGTGGCGCCTAAGTCCTATTGGGTGATCCCTTATGCGGCGCCCAACATATTTCACACACTCACCGGTTTTCTTAGGTGATGCCATATGCGGCGCCTAATCACTATTTTGCCATACATTGTGCAACGCCCAAGCCTATGTAGGCGATTGCCTATGCGGCGCCTAACATACTGCACATCCTCACTGTTCCACTTAGACGGCGCCTAAGGCCCATTTTGCGATCCTTTGTATGATGAAAACAATATCTTATGCAATGACTTGTGCGACGCATACCACACCACACATTCACGTTAGTTCCCTTAGGCGCTAAGCTTTGCGATGCAAACTTAAGCATTGGCTATCCATTAGGCGACGCAAACTACTCCAACTTCAACTAAAGCCCCAAATTCTCTCTTATTTCACCACTAAACCATGCCTTCAACACACTTTTTGTCCCATAAACTTCTAAAAAACTTTTAAACCCAAAAACATCCACACTCTTTCTTCAATCTTTCTCTTCAAGGTAAGTTTTGTTTTCTTAATCCTTAAGTGTTGTGACTTTATGTTGTAGTTGTTAATTGGTTTCTTGAGGATTATGGATTAAATTCTTGCCATGGCTATGACAAAAAGAGGTTTTGAGCATCTTGGGAAGATAAACATCATTGTTGTAGTAGACACCATTGTTGTAGTACTTTGAGATTTTGTATGTGATTGAATTATTCATGACTAATGTAGTTTAGTTGTGTGGCCATTATTTCACAACTTACTTAATGGAGCGTGGTGTTGGTTAAATCATGTGAAGGTGATGGTATTTTGTGTATATTGATATGTTGAAGCTCTAAGGCATAACTTTGTCCAAAAATTGTTTCATTGAAGTAAAATTGGTGGAATTGAAGTAAGTGAATTGTATTATGATTAATGTTGGTGCACCATATCAAAGTGTATGTCATCGAAGTTTGAGTACCCAACAATAACACTTAATTGCTTTATACTAACGAAATAAGTATGGGGTGGTGACTTCACCACCTTCATCTTAATTGCAGTTAGTTTCATTATGTGTGGCTGACGTGAATGATGTGATGAATACAGAAAAATGGCTCCGATGATGATCTTCATGCAGGTGGCATGACTCCTAATGTGGATGAGGAGTACTACTAGCCAGGTTCTTTATCTTGTTATTTACACTGGGGACAATGCTTAGCTTAAATGTGGGGTGTCTGGTTACTTTGCTACTTGTTTTGTAGGAAAATAAGACCTTCTCCTTAGTGTACTTCTGTGATAGGATTATTTATTCTGTTTATTTTGTTTTTTATTAGATATTTATTTGATTTAGTCATAATTAGGTGCTTTTATCGATGATGGATGGATGATGACCGTCTTGAGAGAAATTTAGTTATTTACTTACATGTAACTGTTCTTGTGGATCACACGACATTATAACATAAGTATGTGTTGGATCATTACATTTGAAACACCTAGGCTCTAGTTGTGACTCTTGTTGTGATTGTTGGTTTTATTTGAATTCATTTAATTATTGGGTCGAGAATCTATAATGCTCCTAATTTATTTGACCATGTGCCATAAGTGTGTAAGACTATTGTATATTCCTTATTGCAACTAATGCTAGAACTTACCTGGTGTGTGTGCAAAGCGCAATAAAGATTGTGAGTTTAGGAGATGATTTAGGCATTTCTTTGACATCCATTGTTCATGCCTTCTTTTGACCTACCTTTTTACATTATCTTAGCTAGCCCCATTGAGCCTTTAGCTTGTTCTTTTGTTAGCCTCATATGTAGCCTAACCTATTCTTTAATAGACAATAATTTGATCCAAAAGCTCCTAAGTGCTTTAATGTAAAATCAATTTGAATTAAGAGTTTGACACTAAGAGAAAAAAAGTGAAATTGATGCCCCAAAGTTTAGTTATTGGCATGTGAAATTGATGTGGTTGGGAGTAGCAAAAATTGTTGAAAAAGGTTCCAAATTTTATTTCGGACATAATACAATAAACTTGTTTTGGCCCTGATCCTTCTTGGACATTGTGCACCTCAACTAAGGCAAATGGCTTAAGTTGACGGTGGCTATCATAGGGGTGCGTAACATAAAATGGGTGCAAAAAAAAATTTGAAAGGGTTGCATGCTCCCACCATGGTATTATTAATTAAGTTTAATAGGATAGGGTAAAAACAAAAGATATGGATAGATGAAAGTGGTGTAAATTGGTTGGTAGAAATTTGTCTTAGTTGTATAATGTAGTGTATTAAAGCGCTTAGGGAAGATAGTCACTATTTCTGGCCAAAATAGTTCCTACCCATCCTTTAGTCTATATTACAACCCGTAAAAGACCAATTTGATCCTAATCTTAGCATTCTGATATTAGTGGAGCATTACACTAAGGGCATGCATATGGTCATCAGTTGTAATTTGAGGATTCTTTGTAAGAGTGAGCGCAACTTGATTCTTGTACCCATTTTGTTAGAAATTCATAATCGTGAGTGATTATGGGTAACTTTCTTGTTGTGAGGGCACATGGTTGATGAAGGTTGGGTAATTTATATGATTTCTTTGCTTAAATGGTATACATGAATTTGCCAACTTAATGAGTCTATTCTTAAGGGTAGGTTGTCTCTAGTAATGATCCATGAGTTTACTTCTTGTTCATAATTATTGTGTGAGCCTATTTGAGCATCTTATTTTCCTTCGTGGGTGTTAAGACTTGTGTAGTATGCATAAATAGATAAGTTGTTCGAGGACGAACAAAGCTTTAAGTGTGGGGTGGTGATCTTGGGTGTCTTTATACGCCTAAGCACCATAACTTATCCATATTTTAGCAAAGTTTGGAGAACAAAAGTGCCTAGTTTCTTATATTTTTACTCTACTTCTATGTAACTGAGCTAAATGATGTAATTAGCATGATTTCAGGTATTAATGAGGTAGATGGAGACATAATGGGACTATGGAAAGCGGATGGCATATGACATAAGAGAGAGTAGCAGTCTGGACCAAATATAGTGCCTAAAAACTATGTCCAAGACTAATTTGTCATTTAAAGTTAGTCTAGGGACTTAGAAGGAAATTATGAGGGAAAAGTTATTAAAACTAATTGATGCTGAAAAGTCACGTATTATTCATTATTCATTATTTTGTATTATTATTTTTTCACTGAGAGTGGCGGCTTAGCACTAAGGGAGAAACACGACTTCTTCTTCTCCACCAAAACTGGGTTTACTTTTTGGTATGATGAATATTTCTATTGTGATTTCCATTTTATTCATGAGTAGCAAAGTTTATTAGTTAGGGTTATGGAAGCTTTGTAGTATACAATCTGTTACTTTGGGTTTTGAATTCATTATGCATTGATTTGTTTACATCATACTCTCTTCCCTTATCTTGAATTCTCGTGGTTGCAAACATAAAGGATATGCCATAAAACACAACTTGTTCTATAGAAAGGTTGATGTTCGAAAAAGAAAGTAGTGACAAGAAAGTAGGATTTCCAACCCCTATTTCATATGTTAATGCCTTAACAGGATTAACTACTTGGAGATTTCGTATTATTTTTGTAAACACTTTTGATTCGAGAGAACTAAAGTGAATTAGTCCTTGATGGTTGAGAAACACTAGGATTATGTTATTAAATGCAATACGTTTCTCTGTAAGCATGATGCATGTATGAACTTGTATAGTCCATAATTAGAAAGTATTGATAACTACAAGGTGGACATAACCCTAGCTTGCTATTTCTCTGAATTTGAATACTACTACACATATCTCATCTTGTTAAACTGAAACCATTAATTTGTGAACTGAATCAAACCCCCCTTTTATTTTACCGAAACAAATGATTAAAAGTCAACTAATCTGCATACAACTTAATTAGTACCATATTCCCTGTGGGATTCGACTCCAACCTAGTTGGGTTATATATTTGACAACGACCGCTTACGCTCTTGTAAGAGAGTTGTAATTTGGGCGTATCACTTATGTTTATGTTTTAACTTATGAGATTTATATTATGAATGAGATTGCACTATCTTGACTTGATATTTTTGAAGTATTTCATGATTTTTTACTAAGCATAAAGTTTTGTTGTGAATTGTTATGAGTTTAAAGCATGGGTTTCAATTTCTAAGTTTAAGTGTTACGATTTTAAGAAGATCATGCTCTTAAGTTTTATTTGATAAGTTTGTACGAAGAATGAGTTTGAGATTTCAAGAAGACTATGATCTTAAGTTTCTTTGATGGTTTATCCCAAGATTTAAAGAAGATTGATCTTTTGATCCTAAGCTAAGATATGGAATCCACATTTGTTATTTTGATTACAGTTTAAAGCACAAAGAAGCATAACTGGTTTTCATTATAAACCTTATACTATTTTTAGGTGGATTTCTTATAGTATGAGCTCTAAGTAATAAGGGAGTAGTTTTTAGCACCGAGTTGGATATGTCTCCAAGGTCACATGCCCCAAAACTACAAGCCAATGTAGGTTCATCTTATTCCCAATATGGATAAAGTTACAAATAGTGATCACTTTAGATTAGGTCCTATTCTGATGGCGAGGGTAGGACAGCTCTCCCCAACATGAGCTTTTCCCTACGGGGGATAATACGTTGGTCACCATGATAGCTCAGAGGTGTATGTCGATTAGAAGAACCTCCCTAAGAAAAAATAAAAGAAAATTTTTTACAACTAAGTATTTTGTCTCACAAAGTTTATCATTATGCTTTACTACTCATGTTTACGATTTCACAGCTTTGTTTATTCAAGCTTAACGTGAGCTATTCACATTTAGTATGTAGTATTTGAAAATCTATAATTATGTTGAGTTATTGTTTTTACTTATGCATTACCCCCACATGCTCAGTACATTCCAAGAGTACTGATCCATATATATGTCTATGTGCTACATTGTCTCATAATGTAGGTACCATTGTAGCCCATACCTCATAATCAGACAGTGTGTAGTTTTCAGTCAGTAGGTGATGAGTCCTTTTAATTTGAAGGCTTGAGTTAATCATAGTTCGAGTAGCATCTTATTTTCTTTATTTATTCATATTGATTCGGGATAGCTAAGGGTCATGTCCTGGATACCTATGGTCAATATTAGTAGAGGTTTCATAGACAGTCAGTAGAGTTGATGTATATGATTTTGGTTTTGTTTTGTCTAACCGGAGTTGTAATTGTTTTAATATTTTTGTTTTGAAGATGTTCATCTAAATATATTTCTTCCACTTATTTCTTTTAGATTTATGTATTTTATTCAGTTGCTCACAAGTTATGCCAACACAAGGGTTAGCTTGGGATCACTTGTGGTCCTAAGCACCGTGTGACATCCAGAGGGTAGTCTCAGGGTGTTACAAAGTTAGTATCAGAGCACAGAGTTCAAGTGTCCTAGTGTGTCTATGAATCCGTGTCTAGTAGAGTCTTGCAGAACGGTACACATACGTTTGTACCTTTCTTCAAGAGGCTACAAGTCAATTAAGAAATGTCTTCTTTATTTCATACTCTAGATTATGCAGTAAAGTTGTTCTTTATTAAGCTTCTTTAGGTTTGGGTATTACTCCATAATTGTCCATCTATAACTTTCCAAGGTAACATGAGTACTAGATCCCAATTCCTCCCAATTTGATGCTCTCAAATTTACTATCAGTAACTTCAGAAGTCACACAAGGGGCTTGAGAGGAGCTCTCTAGTGTGTTATAAGTTCCTTAAGTTGAAAGCTTAAATCCTCATCCATGTGAGTTGTGCAGTTAAGATAGAATAAGATATGTATTCAGATTCTTCATTAACCCTTCAATACAGATAGTGCTCATGAGAGGAGATAGTATAAACCTAGATTGTTAAATAAATTTTGCATTTAAGGGGTATTACAACCAGAGTATTATGATTCATAAGTAGTAGAACCTTCTTATAGTTGGAAGTATGGGTATAAAAGTGTAGTGGCAAGAAAAGGTGGTGATGGTGATTGATTGAATGTATATAGATAAAATTTTGCATACGCACGAGTTAGTAGTAAGGTTATATGTCTTTGGGTTAGTTTAGAGGTTATGAAGGTGGTACAGGTTCCTTGGTAGAGGGTAGAGAAGGAGTTATTAGTTAAAGTGAATTGTTGTTTGCTTGAAGTAGGAAAGGAATTATTGATGGTATTTATTGTGTTAGAAAAGTGTAGGTTATTAATGAAGTATTTATTGGTTAAGTATTGTTAATTTAGGCTTCCCTTGAGGTTGAAAAGTGGGTTTAGTTAAAACTTATAGAGCTATGAAAGAAATTTAGGGTATAGATGGGTAAATAGTAATAATATGTAGAAGAAAGATGCGCTAACAGATTTTAATAAGGTATATCATAGGATTATGATTGGTTCTCGATGTTATGAGGTTCTAGTGGACTAGTGTTTCTTGGTGTTTATTTTATAGCTTTCTAGCAAGAATAGTATGTGAGGTTGTGTTGTTAATTATGTGTAGCACTAGAGACTAAGTTTGAACAGTAGTTGATCATCAAGGTGGAAATAATGTTTTCTTGGTTAGCAATGCTAGTTATATGGAAGTGATCTAGAATGCTTGAACTGTGCATACAAGAGTTTAAGTTCATTTGTTCGTAATTAAGTATGATGTTGTAGGTATGATGTAGAGGTGTACCCAAGGTGATATGGGGATTGAATTAGTTTCTAAGGTTATTAAGTGCCATGTGTGCTTAGATAATGCCCGTGAGTTTCTAAGTGTGAATAAGGCTAGTCAGATAGTATGCGATAGTCTTGATGGCTATGTTAAGGAGCTATGGATAAATTATGCTGAGCCATTTGGTATGATTTGAGTTAGTGAGGCTGATTATGTGTTTAGTGAGGCAGATGTGTTTGTTAAGTTAATAGAGTGTAAGCCTATGATGATGATTATTGAAGCTAATAGAATTTAAGGCTGGTATGTACTAAGAGAGTGTCCAAAAAGGAAGTTAGTATTGTCTAGATATAGTTTATATAGGGAGTGAGCATTCATCTACAGAACGTTAGAGGAAAGAAATTATGGCTTAGTCTCAAGGATATGGAGTAGACCCATAAGCTTAAAATGTCAGCTTTGATCTAAGGGGGAGAAGGTAGAGTGAAAAACCAAATCAAGTTTTGAGAATTAGATTGTGATGCATGTCAATAAGAGTTGTGATAAGGTAGTGATACCTTCTTACTCCAGAGTATTTCTTGGACTTCAGTCACTATCACACCAAATTCATGTCTTTCATGATAGATCCATTCCAAAGGCCAATGCTTATACACTCCATGCATATTCAAGTTCATTCTCAGCTTCTAGTAAGTAAGTAACAGCTTCACTCTGTGACATTAATCTTATGTTAAATAGCTTATGATAAGTATGAACTCATGTTTCAGAGTATGTCAGATCTCAGAACTTATGATACTAGTGAAATTCATATTATATCATGCAGGTCCTCAGTTTAGATCTCTTTAATGAATCTATGCCTTTGATATTCTATTCCTCAGGCCTCATTTAAGTGTTGAAGTTATGTATAGTATTCTTTCGTGCTTTAGGTCCTTATACGTTAGCTCTTTGGTGACCTCTTCCTATGTTAAGATAGTGGTAATGATAATGGATAAGCAATGATTTAGATGAGAAAGAGTTAATGACCCTTATTAATAAAGATTATATATACTTTTCTATCTAAGGCTAAAGGATGAAGGAATATTGAGGTAAATCTTTGGTATATGCCATAGTTAGTTGAGAATTTTGGGTATGTCATCTTAAGCATAGTGCAAGAAAGTTATTACTGATAGAGGTTTAGAGAATATGAGAAGTACTCCTTTATGAGTGTTTTCCTTAAAGTTCATATATGGTTATAATAATAGGCTTGAATGTAATGTTGGGATATAAGTGGATGAATGTAATATGTGCTAGTGAATCCATAGTAGGTGTTTTGAGTTAGTCATTGAAGTGGTAAGGCATGTTATGCTTAGGGGTGAGCTCTAAAAGAGCCATAGAAGATTGAATCATGTGGTTTAGACTAGTATTATGGTGTGCCATAGTGTACCTTGTGATTTTGAGTTAGTCTTGATCATGGTGAGAGAATTTAGTTTAGTTTAGACTTTAGTAGATGGATTTATCAATGCACATGAGAGAATTATAAGTTGAATCAAATGAGTATAGTATTTAAGGGAAATAGTATAGTTGAGGGATTATTTGAGAAGTGTTGCTAAGCTTGAAAGTAAGAAGTTGCATTGCCTAAAGCATAGTAATTCTATCCTACCTTATGATTTATATGTCTATGTTCCATGCTATAGAGTTGTATCAATATCTCAATTTCTTTATTCAGATATCTTGTTCAGATCATGCCCAAAATTCTTTGCTCCATAATATTATTATTAGAATTTCATAGAAGAGTATTAGAGAAATAATCCATTTGAGTATGGGCAGTCTGTATGGTCCAGTTCATAGAGCCTGCGATCCAGTTTAGTAATAAAAAGATAAACTACTATAGATTTCCAACTTTTGATTCATTCTTACTACCCAAAGTTTCACGAGTAAAGCCATTAAATGAGGTAAAATGTTCCCATCCATGTAATTTACAAATTTAACTCAGTTTATACATAATGCATCAGTTTTAGATGTTCAGTCATGATTTAGTTTGTAAGTGCCCCATGCATCACCTCAGTCTTTCCTTAGTATTTCAGCATATCAGTATTATTTGGGGGATGAACTATCCCAAAGGGGAAATGTTGTGACACCCCGAATTTTCACGTCCTAAACCTCTCATCTTTTCATCACAAAACTAGACACAGCTGGAGGTAATGGTTACTCATAAGTTTACTCTCATGTTTCTATCTCAGACTTATAACCATTCTCACATCGTTGCATGTATTCAAGAAATCAGTTCAGTCCAAGTATCAAGTTTCAGACTTAGACTTGTAATAATATTTTTAGTTATGCATGTTCAGTAGATAATCTCAGTTCCTCAGTGTTCTCATCTTAATCAGCTTCATTCGAGGATGAATATTTCTAAGGGGGAGATATTGTAAGACCCCACAAGATCTTAACACAATTCGGCTCATTATTTCATGTTAGAGGGGTCTAAGACTTAGATTATTTCACTAAGTGTTGGGACTTAGTAAATTCTAAAGCTTTTAAACTTTGATAATTTTATTCTCAACCTTTCCAGCCTTAGAATATCGATTTTAAAGTTGATTCATGATCGGGAGTGTCAAAGGTCAATCTCGGGTAAGTTTTAGAATTTTTGGACGAACGTAAGGGCATGTTTAGAGGTCCAATACATCAGTAGCATGAGAAGAGCCCATGGCGCATGTTCCATTTCAGTGCTCCAAAGCCTGCAGCGCACGCTCCATTTTGGTGCTCCAGAGCCCGCGGCGCATGCTCCATAGCACACTTTCTTATTTTTCCAGTTTTTGTTTCCGCGTATTTAAGGGCTATTGGGTCATTTTTCCTCACCCAAAGTCATCCAAAACATAAAATTTAAGTCCCCAAGGAGAATTAGTTGCTCCATTATTCACTTTTTATCTCCAACAAAACTCTAACCTCCTCTTAAGAACACCAAGAACTCCATTACTCCTTCAAGATAAGAAAGAATCTAAGTTCTCTAATCCAAGAAGTTTAAGAAAAGCATTCAAGAACATTTTCAAGGTTTCCAAGTCTAGCTTTCAATTTCAAATCAAATCAATCAAGGTATGTGGGGTTATGAACAAGGGTATCCTTTCACCCTTGTGCCCAAATTGCATGATTTTAAGATTTTATTTACTTGTTTTGAATTAGGTTTCATACCCAAGTTTCTATATTCTTGAAGCATGTGATTATCATAAGATTTAAGGATGTAAGTATATCAAGAATAACTTATATTTATGTTTTAACTTATGAGATTTTTATTATGAATGAGATTGCACTATCTTGACTTGAGATTGTTGAAGTATTTCAAGATTTACTACTCATGTTTATGCTTTCACAACTTTGTTTATTCAAGCTCAAGGTGAGCCATTCACATTTACCATGCAGTATTTGAAAATCTATAAGTACATTGAGTTATTGTTATTACTTATGCATTCACCCCCACATGCTCAGTACATTCTAAGAGTACTGATCCACATATATGTCTATGTGCTACATTGTCTCATAATGTAGGTATCAGTTTTAGCCTACATCTCATAATCAGATAGTGTACAGTTTTCAGTCAGCAGGTGATGAGTCCTTTTGATTCGAGGGATTGAGTTAGTCATAGTTCGAGTTGCATCTTGTTTTCTTTATTCAATCATATTGATTCAGGATAGCTGAGGGTTATGTCCTGGATACCTATGGTCAATATTAGTAGAGGTTTCATAGATAGTCAGTAGAGTTAATGTATTTGATTTTAGTATATAATACACAACCACATGTTCAACCCTCATCTTACCCATAATGGCACACACCAACTCCTCAAAGTCATCCTCCAACTTCACAAACATGCCAAAGCCCTTCTAGGCTCAATTTTTGCTCCAAGCCAAATAATAAAATGAGGCAGAAGTTGAGGGATAGTTTCACTCCAATTGGAGAGTCATATGCAGTTAATTTCAGATATTTGTACAGCGGAGCATGATTACTCCTCTCCTTGGGCACATTCCTGACTCATATTTAAGAAATTTTAATCCTAATGTGTGATGTGCATATCATTCTGATGTTTAGGGTCATAGTATTGAAGATTGTCATGCTTTGAAAAGAGAAATAGGAAAGATAATTCAAGATAAATTGATTATGGTGCAGAACATTGACAGTGGTAAAAGCTTTAGTCATGCTGATGTGCAAACCAGTGGCTAAGATGTCAGGCTCATCAAATGACAAGTCACTTCTCTCCTTATTAGGAAAGGGTCTGGTAGTTTTTTTTAAAAATTATCCAAATTATTTCAGGGTTATTGTTCAGGATCTATTTTGTTTTGTCCCTTTGTCATTTAGGTTCAAACCCTTTTATCTTTCATTTTAACTACATAGAATGTCCCTTTTCCCTTTGTGTTTTAAATATGTGTTGTTTGTTTGTTTTCTTTACATAAGTATATTTTGCGATGATTTGATGTTGGGTGTATTTATGCACTCTAGCACTACTATTCTAGCCTATTTAGCCTTGTTTTGAGGATGATTCATGTGATTAATGGGTTGGTAATGATATAAATGAGCATTTATGTGTTCAAGTATGTGTTTACAATGTTTAATGGTGGTTTCACACGAGTTTTGATTCAAATTGATCATTTAGAAGTCAACCGAGAAAACTAGTGTTACTAGCTTGAGCTAGGTATTTTTCTAGTATATTGTGTTGGGTTCTAATGTGTTTTAATGAGTTTCTAAGGTTGTTTTTATGTATTTATATGTGAAACAACTTGTTGGTGATGTTTAAGGGTCAATTGGATCAAGACAAGAGTCAAAACAATATGCTTAAGCTCAATATGTATTTAGCCTATACTTAGCTTGTGTTTCTAGTTCACCGTCTTGGATGTTGTGTTGTTTTAAGCTCTAAATTATTGTGTTTAATGATATAGGATACTTGTTGAATGGATTATTATAATGTATGAAGGATATACAAGCTTCAAATCAAGTGGAAATAACTCAAAAGGATCGGAATGGCTCAACGAAAGCACAATACAAAAGTTGATGCAATTTAGAGCCCTAAAATATTGGGCGCGTGTGGTTTGTATAAGATGCCAATGGATGTGATAAAAACTTAACTAGATTCATAAGAAGCCCTAATTTTGGAAAAACTAGCACGTGTATCCTATAATGTGGTTAAGGAGTCCCCATGACGCAGTGAAATCATGATAAGACACTGGAATTTGACAGATTTTTTGACAATTGTGAACTGGCATGTCACCGCGATGCGTTGATGCCCAAAATTGGGATAATTCTACCTATCTGAAGGAAAACAACGTGGAAACCCAATCCAAGTCGGTTTATGACTTGTATACTATAAATATAACGTCTCAAACTCTGTTTTAAACATCTTGGGACACTTGGAATACCCTAGATCACTTGGGACATCATTGGAGGCTACTACAACTTCTTTTTAGGTCTTATCATTCTTTAATTTAGTTTTTTTGTATCATTTGTATCATCACTCCAAGGGATTGGATGATGAATATTTCCGTTCAAGGCTAAACTCCCTTTCCGGGGTTAAGGCCAAGATCATAAACACTTTCATTTTGAATTAATTTCATTTAATTTGCTTATCATTATTTTTTGTTTTCTTATTCTTAATTTAACTATTTTAAGGATTAGATACCCTTAGAATACATCAATTGTCAACCTTTTGATCTCGGGAGAGGGATTAGGGAGATAAAACATGGGAATAAACCAAGTATGATTTTTATTCTTTTATTAAATAAATAATTTGAATTAGCGTCTAGGACAGGGATGTACTTAGATGCCTTACTTGATTCAACGTAGGATGATAGCTTTAAAATACTTAATTGGATTATTACATCCCCGCTCAATGATGTAGTTGTAATGTCCATATTAGGTGAACGATTAGAGGTCAGGAGACCATGATCATGCAATTAACCCTACGAATTAACAACCAAGATAAGCAAATTAACAAATAAAGTTCAATAGCATAGTATGATTGTTCTTAAAATTTAACCTTGAGTTTCTATCCATTGATTGTCCTAAGTCATTACTTTTCCGCATTAGTTTAATTTATTTTTAAATTACAATTCTAAAAGTCTATTTGCTACTCTCCTCAATTGGTTAAACTGGAATTGGATAGTCGGCGAATGCAAGTCCCTGAGAGATCAATACTTGGGATTTCTTAAAGGCCACTTTACTACTTGATATGGCCACGTACACTTGCGTGTGCGCTTGGGCGCTGTCAAGTTTTTGGTGCCGTTGTGGGAGACTTGTAACTAGGCAACTATCTTACTTTTAGTTTTTCTATATTAAGTTGTAAATAGTTTTTTTTTTTTTTAGTTTTTTTTTTCTTTATTTCTATTTTTCTTACACTCTTCTTGGTTTTTGAGTGATAATGATTCTTGTTGTTTATGTGGAGGACCACATCAAATGGCTTATTGTCCAGATTTTGATTGAAGTGTGTGGACGGAACCTTCATAATATGATGTGGATACTGTTCTATCTGTGGAGCAGACTACAACTTGGTGTTTGGTTTGTGGTCAATGTGGACATACTGCAACTATGTGTGCTGTCAATCCCGATTCAATATTATTTGTGGGCTATGCTGAAAAGAAAAATTATATAAACAACTGTAATCAAACGGGGCAGAATCAGCCATAAATTAAATTATGGAATAACCAGCAGCAGCAGTTTAATAGGCCCAACAAAATCAGTAAACTAGCAACTTGGAAGAGATACTGAAAAAACTTTTAGCATCTCAAGTATAGTTTATGGTGGACATAAAGAACTATCGGGAGGTTGTAGAGCAATTGAATAATAAGCTGGAGGTAGATGCAGAGTTGACTCCCGAACCTATTGAACACAAAGTTGCTGACAATTCGAGAAAGTCTGAGTACTCGAAAACTAAAATTGTTGAAGAGGTTTGGGAGATACCACCACCACCATATGAATCGCAGCCATTCAGTTGTCATCTTTCTCTTGAACTGCAATTGAGAAGGTGAATGTAAGTGAGGATGTTGTCGATTGTGTAAATTTAGACGTCGGATTGGTTGGTCCTCATTCAAAGTACTTTTCTATATTATGTTTAGATAATGTCTTTTCCGTGGAATCATTTAAAATAGTGGAAGAGTGTGAAGATGAGGAATAAGAATCTTATATTCTTGATTTTTCACTGGTTAAGCATTATAAAAACACACCTCACTTTAAGGCCGAGTTGTTTACCATGAACATTTCATTACTCGGTTCTTTAATCTTTGTACCACCTCCCTATGATCAAGGCAAAAAGATGGATGCGATGTTGAGGATGAAATTTATATCCTTATGGTGGAGGAAAAAGTTGATATGGGTCGTGCTGCGATACTAAATTAGGCGCTTCGTGGGAGGCAACCCAAGCTAAGGTATGTTTTCTTTTTAGTTTTTTTTTTTAGTTTTTATTTCACATAGTTTTTGTTTTTGGTTGAGTCATAGGTTCATGGGAAGTCTAAGTACCGAAAACTTAAGCTAAGGCGCATGGCAATGAGTGTGGGGTTCCTTGGATCCCATATATGCAATAAAAAAGATACTACTAGCTAGGCCTAGAGGCCTTAGAGAGTATTTCCACTCTTAATTTAAAAGTTCACTTAGGGGACAAAGTAGATTTTTAAGTAGGGGGTGGGGAAATTCCCAAATTTTAGCTTAATTTAAAATCTTTTGTACGAGATAGTATTATTGGTGCTATTTTTTATTACATGATACAAGTGGGTTTGTTTGTAAAAGCATTTTGATGGAATGAATTGCTATTTTTGAGGCTCCTAGGCTCTTGATTATGACTCTTGTGCTTGAGGCTTAAAATTGAATTCATGTTATTATTTGGTTGGGAGTCTATAATGGTCCTATTAAGTTGAGCTTGTACCATGTGCGCATAAGGTAATTTGTACATTCTTTGTTGCATGTGATGTCTAGAACTTGCTCGGTGTATGTGTAAAGAGAAATAAAGAGTATGGGTTTAAGAGATGATTTAGGCATTTCTTTGATAGCGTTGTTTTATACCTTCTATTTGTCCTACCCTTTGTGCATTATCCTAGTTAATCCCCATTGAGCCTTTAGTCTTTTCTTTGGTAGCCACATAAGTAGCCTAATCACTTCTTTGATAGACCATAATTTGATCCAAAAAGGATCCTATGTGCTTTAATGAAAAGTCAATTGAGTTAGGAGAGTGAAATTAAAGAAGAAGAAGAAGAAGAAAGAGGTGAAATTGATGCCCTAAGGTAAGAGTTATTGCTTTTTATATTTGGTATGTGGTGGTTGGGAATAATGTGTATGGTTTTAAAAATATTCCCATGGTTGTGGAAAACACAAAAAATTGAATCTTGAAGGAATAAACAATACGCGCACCATATGTTTGTGAAAATGCTTAAAAGAGATGGGCAAAAAAAAAGATATAGGTGGATGAAAATGGTGTAAATTAGTTGTTGGAGAGTGTTTTTAAATAATTAATGTAGTGTATTAAAGTGCTTAGAGAGGTTAGTCACTATTCTTGGCCAAAATAGTTCCTACCCGCCCCTTAGAATATATTACAACTCGAAAAAGTCCTAATTGATCCTAAGTTTTACATTCCGATATTAGTGGAGCATTACACTAAGGGAAAGTCTATGTTTCATTGTTTATAACTTGTGAATTCTTTGTGAGAGTGAGCGTAATTTAATTCTTGTACCCATCATATTATGAATTGCTTAATTATGAGTGATTATGGGCAACTCTCTTGTTGTGAGGGGCACATGTTTGATGAATGTGGGTGATTTGTATGATTTCTGTGATTGAATAATAAGCATGATTTTTCCAACTAGGTGAGTCAATTCTTGAGGCTAGGATGTTTTGGATTAGTGTTCATGAGCTTTCAATTGTGTATAGCATGCTTAGTGTAGTAAACTTGCATTCCGTGTAGTCATTGTAGGGATTGCTTGAATTTCTTGCATTTAGTAGAAGTGTGGAGTCTCTTAAGCTCATTATGCTTATAGTTAAGAGTTGTTCGAGGAAGAACAAGGCTTTAAGTGTGGGGCGGTGATGTTGGGTGTATTTATGCACTCTAGCGCTACTATTCTAGCATATTTACCCATCTTTTGAGGACGATTCATGTGATTAATGGGTTGATAATGATATAAATGAGCATTTATGTGTCCAAGTCTGTGTTTACAATGTTTAATGATGGTTTCACATGAGTTTTGATTCAAACTGATCATTTAGAAATCAACCGAGAAAACTAGTGTTACTAGCTTGAGCTAGGTGTTTTTCTAGTCTATTGTGTTAGGTTCTAATGTGTTTTAATGAGTTCCTAAGGTTTATTTTATGTATTTATATATGAAACATCTTGTTGGTGATGTTCAAGGGTCAATTGGATCAAGACAAGAGTCAAAACAATAAGCTTAAGCTCAATGTGAATTTAGCCTATACTTAGCTCGTGTTTCTAGTTCACCGTCTTAGATGTTGTATTGTTTTTAGCTATATTTTGTTGTGTTTAATGCTATAGGATGCTTTTTTAAAGTATTATTATGATATATTAAGGATATACAAGATTCAAATCAAGTGGAAACAACTCAAAAGGCTTGGAATGGCTCAACGAAAGCACAATACAAAAATTGACGCAATTTAGACCCCTGAAATGTATGTGGCGCGTGTGGACTGTATAAAAATTCAATTGACACATTAAAAACTTCAATGGAGTTATAAGAAGCCCAAAGTTTTGAAAAACTAGCGTGTGTATCTTATAATGGGGTTTAAGGAGGCTCCGTGATGCGGTGAAATTGCGATGAGACACCGAAATTTGACAGATTTTTTGACAATTGTGAACTAGCATGTCACCGCGATGCAGTGATGCCCAAAATCGGGATAATTCTGTCCAGATGAAGGAAAGAAGTGTGGAAACCCAATTCAAGTTGGTTTATGACTTGTATACTATAAATATAACGTCCCAAACTCTGTTTTAAACATCTTGGAACAACCTAGATCACTAGGGACATTATTGGAGGCTACCACAACTTCTTTTTAGATTTTATCATTCTTTAATTTAGTTTTTGTATGGTTTGTATCATCACTCCAAGGGATTGGATGATGAATATTTCCATTAAAGGCTAAACTCTCTTTTCGGGGTTAAGGCCAAGAGCATGAATACTTTCGTTTTGAATTAATTTCGTTTAATTTGCTTTTCATTATTGTTTGTTTGCTTATTCTTAATCCGGAAAAGGGTCATATTTACCCCTGAACTATTAAAAATGGTTTAAATATATCCTTCATTATACTTTGGATGCAAATATAGCCCTCTCATTATATTTTCGGTGCATATATACCCCTCCTATTATACTTTGGGTCAAATATACCCTTTGTCTGTTAAATATTTGGATCCCAACCTTAAAAAAAAAACATGGATAGGTGGGATTACTACAAAGCCCCAAAATAATTTTTACCTAACTAACATAAAAAATAACCCATAACCCGACTTGAATAAAGCTTCAAATATGAACAATGGAGTGATGTCAGAGTTTATTTTTCTTCAAAACAACTTCGACCGCTTCAATAGCAATCGTATTCACCCAAAACAATACTTAATTTATTTATAGCAACTTCCAATCACAAACTTTTTTTTAATCAAAAACAAGAAACTAGAAAAGAAATCTAAAACAAAATAAGCCTGTGTTGCATTTTCTCACACATCATAATGTGCATCAGTCCTGGCAAAATCTAATGGGTAGTGATTTGGAAGCCAGTAACGACTTCAGAAGAGAAATGAGCTATACAATTGAGCAGGAAGCATTGTAAGCACAACTATGCAATCGTGCCATTTCAGCCATTCAATGCATCACTCTCTTATCACTGATCAATTCTAGATTATTTCATTCCCATGCAATATGGAATGCCCGTTAGTTGGCCCCTGTGGAGTTCAATCTCTCAACATCAACTAACTGGTATAAATCTCCTCGCTTTTTTTTTAAATGGAAGGTATGTTCTTCTCTGCTCAATTACTGAATAGTCAAACTCTGCTATTGGTGTAGTCTATTCATGTTCTGTCGTCACATGCACTTCTCCAAACGGTCCAACAAGAGTAGATCAATTTAACTTCAAAAGTTTCAAATTTGAACTCAGAAAATAAAATTAAGAACAAGATAACACACACAGTAAATGAATTTTGCAACTTTTTTCAATGTATTCTTTGAACCATTTGATAGGCAAATAAAGGGGAGCAGTAATGATAAAATGATCTTTCATATATTCTGTGAAAGTGGGTTATTTTGGATATTGGCTAGGTAAAAGTAATATTTGACGGATAAGGGGCATATTTGACCTAAAATATAATGGGAGGGATATATTTACACCAAAAGTATAACGGAAGGGGTATATTTGCACACCCAAAGTATAACGAAAGGCATATTTAAACCATTTTTAATAGTTTAGGGGTAAATATGACCCTTTTCCATTCTTAATTTAATTATTTTAAGGATTAGATACCCTTAGAATACATCAATTGTCAACCTTTTGATCTCGGGAGAGGGAATAGGGAGATAGAACATGGGAATAAACAAAGTATGATTGTTATTCTTTTATTAAATAAAGAATTTGAATTAGCATCTAGGACAGGGATGTACTTAGATGCCTTACTTGATTCAACGTATGATGATAGCTTTAAAACACTTAATTGGATTATTACATCCACGCTCAACGGTGTAGTTGTAATGTCCATATTAGGTAAACGATTAGAGGCCATGAGACCATAATCATACAATTAACACTACGAATCAACAACCAAGATAAGCGAATTAACAAATGAAGTTCAATAGCGTAGTATGATTGTTCTTAAGCTTTAACCCTGAGTTTCTATCCATTGATTGTCCTAAGTCATTATTTTTCCGCATTAGTTTAATTTATTTTTAAATAACAATTCTAAAATTCTATTTGCTACTCTCCTCAATTGGTTAAACTAGACTTGGATAGTCGGCGAACGCAAGTCCCTGAGAGATCAATACTTGGGATTTCTTGAAGGCCACTTTACTACTTGATAAGACCACGTACACTTGCGTGTGCGCTGTCATGATTCTAGTGATATGACATGCTGGTGGAATTTTCAGCTAGATCTTAAAATCCAGTTTAGGCATGAACTTTCAAACAGAGGGCTAAAGTTAGAAAAAAGCATCGGAGAAAATAGGTAGAGTGCTGAGATATTTGATGACAAGTTGAAGCCTTCTTTGAAAATTAAGGCAATTATTTTGAGAATCACAAGAATAACTTGGTCATCAATTGAAAGGCATGTCTCAATTAGGTCAAACAGTGGATGTGGGATCCTATATCAAGAGGAACAGAAATAAAATCAGTTCCACAAAAGCATGAGTCATTCAATGTAAGGGATGTATGTACAACAACGGTGGAGTGTTATGCTGGACAAGCACAGAAGAAGTAGCGACACACAGACTCAGTTAAAGTTAGTGTTGTAAAAATGTCACAAATGATCTTCACTTTCACTGTCATATTGCGTGATATGTACTTGAATTTTCAGGGACTGATATGACGAAGACATTTCATTGTGTCATCCAAACATTATGTTATCCTTTGTTTATCCCGTTTGAGCTTTAGTTCAATTTTCTTTCATACCCCTCTTTTGGAATCAAGATAGAGTCAACAAAGCTCAAAATAAAAGTGTTGAGCAAAAAAATAGAGTCGAAAAAGTTTCAAAAAAAAAAAAGAAAAGAAAAAATGTGTCAAAAATAAAGAAAAGAGATAATTGCCCAGAAAAATAGTCAGAAAAGTCGCAAAGAGAAAAAGAGTCAACAAACAGAAAAAAAGAAGAAAAGAAATCAAAATCAAGCAAAAGAATGAGTTGTCAGAACTACGTTTGACTTGATTCTCCTCTTTCGAGTATGAGATACTTAGGTGGCCCTACTCTGGGTTCGGTCCAACCAAATAAATAATTTAGAATAACCCAGTTAAAAGAAACTAGGACATGAGTTAATATTTGTTGTTTGAGTTGATTCCAAAAGTTGTAAGTCTTACCCCGCTCTAAGTGTCGTTTGAGCCTCGCACTATCCTTTCTTTCTAACTCTGTCCAAAAACTAAGTTACAACCAAAGAAAAATCTTCAGATCAATCTTTTAGAATGTTAAGCTAAGCATACAATGGATATGATGATGCATTTTGGAAACTACTTGTCTTTCTTAGCATAAGAAATTAGGAGAGAAATAAAATGAGAGACCCATAAGTCAATTGTGAGTTAAGAGAATGAAATAAGAGATTCTTATTCGTGAAAACCCTTATGAGCACGTAAGATGCTTATGAGTTGGAAAAAGTGAAAATGAGAGAATCTTGTTGGTAAAAACCCTCACGAACACCGTAAGTGATAGTGAGTTGAGAAAAATATAAAAGAGAGAAGGTTGTTAGAGAAAACCCTTCAAGGTGTCACTAGCCGAATGAGGTTTATATGGGTATTTGACCTAAGGAAGAAACTCAATTTCAGGGCCATTAACTCAACAATAATTGGTGGAAATTTTGGATGAAAAGATCAGGCAGCTTAATCCAAAAATGTATGGCATAATTATTAGAGTTGACTTTCATTTTTAGATAAATTTTTTATTTCTTTGTTTAAAATGGGGACATTCATTTTCCTTTTCTTTCTTCTTTATATTTTTATTTTTGTTTTTTTGAGTCAGTTATTCAAATAAAAAATCATTGACATTTTTCTCGTGTCTTTGAGTCAAGTCTGTATCGAAACAAGTGAGAAAAGATTTTAAAACTGGCTACCAGCTTCTTTAATTGTACAAAGCAAGACAAAAGGCCAACACATGAAAGGAACATGATTGTAAGTTGACATAAGGCACAATAGACAAGTTTTGGGATTCATGGAAATACCAAGATTCAAGGGGTTTATTTGTGAAACATAGCAAAATAGAAATGTTGTGTTTGTTTCAGAGCCAGTCTTAAAAATCTAAATTTGGATCAATTGTGCAGCAAGACCATGATATGTCAATAGTTGGAAGCAAGATTAGTGGTGAAAAGTGCAAAAGAGATTGCCTCGAAAGGTAAAGCCACAAATCAACAACATGTTTTAAACTCACAAGTTTTCTTTATATGAAACAGAAACACATGTTACCTTCAAATCAAGGACTTCAGAGCCTAAAATATCAAAAGGCACATTGTCTCACTTCTGCAAATGCAAGAGACAGTATTGCTACACAAGTTTGGTAATCAAAACCATGGTAAAAGCTCATAACCCAATATCCCCAAGAGACACACTTCCTTGTTTGGGAAATTAAGGTTTATATATTAGGTGATGTACTTTCTAAATTGAATCTTTACTCCTAGAAGTCACACTTTCTAGTCGAGTCCTCCATTTAATCTTTAGGAGATGCATTTCCTTGTCTGGGTAGTTTAAGTGACATTTTTAAGTAAACACATTTCCTTGTTTGGGTAATTCAAGCGACATTTGTAAGGAGACGCATTTCGTTGTTTGAGTAATTTAAGTGGTATTTGTAAGGAGACACATTTCCTTATCTGGGTAATTTAAGCAACATTTGTATGGGGACACATTCCCTTGTCTAGGTAATTTAAGTAGCATTTATAAGGAGACACATTTCCTTGTTTGGGTAATTTAAGCGACATTTGTAAGGAGGCACATTTTCTTGTCTGAGTAATTTAAGTGGCATTTGTAAGGAGACACATTTCCTTGTTTGGATAATTCAAGCGACATTTGTAAGGGGACGCATTCCCTTGTCTAGGTAATTTAAGTGGCATTTATAAGGAGATGTATTTCCTTATTTGGGTAATTCAAGTGGCATTTGTAAGAAGACTTATTTTCTTATCTGGATAATTTAAGTGGCATTTGTAAGGAGACGCATTTCCTTGTTAGGATAATTTAAGTGACCTTTATAAGGAGACGTATTTCCTTGTCTTGATAATTTAAATGATATTTGTAAAGAGATGCATTTCCTTGTTTGGGTAATTCAAGCGATATTTGTGAGGAGACACATTTCCTTGTTTAGGTAATTCAAGCGACATTTGTAAGGAGATGCATTTTCTTGTCTGGTTAATCTAAGTGGCTTTTGCAAGGAGACGCATTTCCTTATCTGGGTAATTTAAGTGACATTTGTAAGGAGACACACTCCCTTGATTGGGTAATTCAAGTTTCACTTGTTAGGTGATGTACTTCCTAACTTAAGTCTTGAATCTGAGAAAAAGCATTTTCTAGTCAAGTCATTCCACTTAACTCTTAGGAGACACACTTCCTTGTTGGTATTTAAGTTTTGCTTGTTAGGTGATTCGCTTCCAAAGTTAAGCCTTTACTCCTAGAAAATATACTTCCTATTTGAGTAGTTAACCCTTAGGAAATGCACTTCCTTGTCAGGGTAGTTCAAGTTTTGGCTTGCTAGGTAACATACTTCCTAACTTAAGCCTTTACTCCTAGAAGATGCACTTTCTAGTCTAGTCCTTCCATACAACCCCTAGGAGATACACCTCCTTATCTGAGTAATT
This sequence comes from Capsicum annuum, assembly GCF_002878395.1. Lineage (NCBI taxonomy): Eukaryota > Viridiplantae > Streptophyta > Magnoliopsida > Solanales > Solanaceae > Capsicum > Capsicum annuum. Next base: position 90,838,938 of record NC_061119.1, on the reverse strand, counting down.
CAGGTTTTATTTATTAGGTAATGTACTTCCTAAATTGAACCTTCACTCCTAGAAGTGGCAGTTTTTAGCCGAGTCATTCCACTTAACCCTTAGGAGACGCACTTCTTTGTCAGGGTATTTCAATTTTCATCTATCAGGTGACACACTTCCTAACTTAAACCTTTATCTCTAGAAAACGTACTTTCTAGTTAGAGTTTCTCACTTTAATTTTTAGGAGATGCATTTCCTAGACTTGGTCATTTAATTTTATCCTTAATAGATGCATTTATTGACCAGAGTATTGATTTATCTTTGCATTATGCATTTTGCAAGTAGTTGTGATTGGGTTGAACACCCACAAAAGTTTCTGATGATAAGCTGGGACAAAAATTTAATTTATGTTATTGGAAACATCATTTTAGGACCCTCTTAAAAAATAAGACTTTATTTTTTAAAAGTGAGATCTCTCTTTATCATAACCTTTGTTTGGGATAATTTTCTTTCTAGTTTTGATGTGATTTCAGGAGCCCTCTTGGAGAATAAGGTGAAGAGATTGAAAAATCAAGCAACAAGGTGAAGAAATTGAAAGTCAAGCAATAGGGAGAATATATGGAAATTCAAGCAACTAGGTGGAGAAATTAAAAGTCAAGCAACAAGGCGAGGAAATTGAAAGCCAAGCAACAAGGTGAAGAAATTGCAATTCAGGAGCCCGCCTAGAGAATAGGATGAGGATTTTCAAATTGAAGTTCAAAGATTAGAAGTACCACATGAAAGAACATGATCAATGTTTGAGTTCATCTCCAACACTAAATTTTTATGGAGAAAGAATCTATTCTCAAGTTCAACCCAAAGAATATCAGATCTTTTGTCACTTTTAAAGGCATCAGAGACCCAAGACAAGAATCAAGAGATGTTGCATAGATAGAACTTTTGTAATTTTATTTATCTTTTTAAATTGCAATTTTCATGTTTGATGTAATGACAGATCTATGGATTGGAACCTCGACAAGACCTCACTCGACCCTCCAACTCGGTATAGTCCCTCTCTTTCCCACTCTTTGAGATACATATGACTTGATTCCCTCATACCTTGGGTAGGTAGGATTTCCTAAATCAAGACTTGGTGGTACTCTGTCCTTCTTTGTCCCTTTTTTAAATAATGATCGGGTCAAAATTTGATCTCGTTGTCTATTTCTTTGTCTGCAAACACTTTGTGTTTACATTCAAAGAGAGGCATAATGTAGACACCTAATTTTGTTCCTCCCGAAAGACAAATTTTACAATTTACCCCGTATTACCATGCATCCTCAATCATGTGATAAGTTTTACACAAGAAAATAATAAATTGATAACCATTTTTGACACCTCACCCTAACAAATTTCACCTCATCCTAACCACACCAACCCCCTACCCCTAATACCCCTACCCATCCCATGTACCCCTAGCCTCATCCTCTTATCACATTTTTTCTTCTCTTTGCACTATAACAGAATAGAGACTCGCATACACAGCTTCACTCTTACTGGATATAAATATACTTTACACACTCTGTAAAAGAGGGGAATTCACACTACGCACAGAGTCCATTTTCTAATCTTCCACGCTCAATATACATACACACATATAGAGAAAATTTACACAGATAGGAACACATACTTACACACAGTAGAACACACACACAACATCGATACACACCATGGTCACATAAAGGAGATTTCAGAGAAAGCAGTGAGGAATTGAGGCAGAATAGGGTGGAATTAAAGTAGAACAGAGAGAGATCGGAGAAGATTAATCAAAATTAAGAGATATTGGAGCGAGAGAGGAGAGAAAAAAATGGGTTTAACTGTTCCAGCAAACTTTTTGGCGGGAAAATGCCATTGCCGCCCAAATTTGATTCGTCCTCTATTTTTCATCATTGACAATCTTGTCGAAGCTCCAAGGAGATGAAAATGGTAACTAAACGCTATTTTGGCGACCCATCAAATAAAACCAACCCCCCTGTCACCGAAAAACACCAACTAGCTCCATCCATCCCTAAAATTTGACAAAAACCTTGTCTGAGTTTTGGGTTCACAAGCAGATTTAGGCTTGTCTCTATTTCATTTTTGGAATCAAAGTTTTAGGGAAAACAGTATTTGGGGTCGAGATTTGCGAAGTGGGTTTTGATATTCGAGGTCACGTTCGAGGTTTCAGATGCACAAAGCTGCATTTCGATCATGTAATTTGACATTTAAAAAGCATTGAGGTCCAATTCTACTCTCATTCTTTATTTTATCTCAAATCCTCATCATTGTTGTGGGTGTGAATGATTTACATGTTTGGCATGTTTGGATCTTTGTGGTGTGTATGTTATTGATGCTTGATTTGGATTTTGAAATCGAGAAGGTAAAGAAATAATTGACAACCGAAGAGTCAGTAAATTTTAATTGGGGTGGGGATTGAAAATTGATAAAACTAAATATTGGCTTGTGTTGATTAATTGGTTTATGTGATTGGAAATAGATGTTTATTTCATCGAATTTAATAGTATCATATTTTAGGCCGAGCATTGATAGGCAAACGGTAGCTTGGGTAGGCAAAACTTAGGGATTGTAGATTGTTGAGTGTTCGAATGTGTTGAATGACTTTTATTTCATCACATTTGAATTCCTTGTACTCATTTGGCCAGGGAATGCCTCGAGAAAAATTGTATGTTACCAGAGAATGCCTCACAATACTTTGTACTCAGAAGACCGATCGTGATCAAGGCCCGAAATATCGGGTAAAGCATAGTGTAGGATAGTTAGAATAGTTTAGGTTTTAATTTCAGCATTTTTATTTTGGTTTGTAATAAATTGAACTGGACACTATTTTTTAGTTTTTTTTATTTGATTATATGTTTTCTTGTTGTGCGTTTTGTTTGGTTTATACATTTCATATTGTCATACTAGTCGATATACTCCACGAAGCGATTGTAGTCGAACCATGGGACCGAGGGGTTCCTGACACCTTCCCCTCGGTCAACAGAATTCCTTAGCTGGAATCTCTATCCGTGGATTAGTTTTAAAGCGTCAAAATTATTTTGAAAAAAGATTTCCAAAGGTGACTTGGCACACCAGATTTATGCCAAGTGGCGAATCTGAATTTTGATTGTTAAAAGTCTTTTTCGAAATAAATTATTTTCTTTTGTCACTTATGAATAAACCATTTTCGAACTTAAAATGAATCTTTTTTTTTGGTAAAAAAAAAGGGGGTGACAGTCACTTAACTTAGGAAAACATTCCAATAAAGTTATTTAGCTTTTTTATTTTATTTCAATAATATAATTGAATTTTATGCATTTTTTCTTAAAAATCAATAATTGCTAAAAGTGCTTCAAAAGATGAGAGAAAAATGATCAAAAGAGTCCCTTAAGTTTGAACTTTGAATTTAAATGATCCTTATTAGTTAACAATACGAAATATCAATAACCTTTCAACTATAAAACTTAGTGAGTACAATCTTCTTTCAACTTCTAACTGCGATATTAAATCTAACGGTGTCCTCCAAAAATTGCAATTAAAATTATTAGAAATAAGCTTATATGTACTACATTTATTTTGAAACTTAGGAGTTCAATAATAAAATAATATTCTATGTTTATTCATTTTAGGATTAATCTTTATTTTTGATAAAACAGTTCAAGTTAGTTGTTAGTTTCTTCTACTCCAAATTATTGTCGAAATAATTATAATTCATAAAGAAGACGATGAATTCCTGCAAATAAAAAAAAACTAGGATCTCCAGCTAGTAGAAGAACCATATATAAATATTTTAAAGAATTTTATTTTATGAAATAATGCATATTAATGGATACCATGATAGTAACATCAGTCATTCACTATCAAATAAAATTAGGTGATTTTATATAACCATTTCGTAACTTAAAAATGTTTTAAGGTTTCAATATTATCTTTATAAGTCTTGTGATATTATTTCAGAGAAAATTACATCGCCTCGTCAACTTGGCTGTAAAAACTGAATACATTTACCAATTTGGACAATAAATGTACTTATTTATTTCATTTAAAATATCACTACCTATTTTAAGCTCTAATTTAACATTCTTTGTCTTTTTAATTTGTTTTTAATATTATGATTTGTGTCTTTTTAAATTATACTATGCACTTATTGATAAAATATATTAAAAACTAATTTAAGAAGTACAAAAGTAAAAATAATTGGAGGCCTATTAATATTTCATGTAAAAAATAAGGATTATTTAAATCCAAATTTCAAACTTGATGGACTATTATGGTCATTTTTTTAGTCACTTTTAATAATTATTAGTTTGTAATGAAAATGCACAAACTTGAATGATATTATTAAAATAAAAATAAAAAGATAAATAACTTTAGTGAGATATTTTGCTAAGTTGAGTGACAATATAAGAAATTGACTCGAAATTCTATTGCAAATGCATAATTATATGTAATATATACTTATTTTTGCAACGAGAAAGTTGTGGAGTGCACTGAAAAGGCAGAAAAAGAACTTATAAAATTAGATTATTTTTAATTACAAGAAAAGTAAAATTCTTTTTAGACAGGCTAAAAGAGTAAGGGTGCATGTCACATAAATTATCGAGAGAGAGGAACTATTAGTTATCATCATTCCAGCAGCATGTTAGTACAAAAAGTAGCTTAGTGTCGTGTCTGTTGTGATATTATAAAGTTTCAATTAATTATGATTTGTTTACCAACACTTGGGTTGAACAAAAAAAGGCTCAATCTTTCACTATTCAGAAGTAATAACTTAACAGTTTCGTGTAATAGTGACAACTCAAGCCAATCTTTATTTATGCCTCTCGCTCGTGGTCCTGGTACTCCAATTCTATACATAGCAATAATATTGCATTGTTTAGGGATTTGTGTTCTCAATTCCTCTAGGTTTGGCCACCCATGAGAGTGTCACGGCCAAAAAAGGCAGGTGATGGAATTCGACACACCCTCTGAAAAATTAAGCCTAACCCAATTCAAGGAACAAAAATTAAAGTGAATCAAAAGCAAAAATAGATGGAATAAAAGAAATAAAAGTGTAAAAATATAGATAGATGAAAATATTGAATAACCTTAACAAAATGGTCTAATTACCTAAAGCTTGATTTGATCAAAATGAGATGATATATCAAGATGGTTGAGCTTGAGCAACTATTACATATATACAGATTAAAATTTAAAACTAATAACTAATAATAATTGTGTGAAGAATAGTTTTAAAATACTGAGCAGTGTCGAAATCATAAATTCTGTCCAGAGAATTTTTTGGAAAAAAGCTAAACATGGAATATGAAAAGGGGATTTAAAATTCAAAATATGTATATTTTTTAGTCCTAATTTTGCAATATAATTTTCAGATTAAGGAGATTTAATGTAATTCCCTTTGTAACCCATCTTGGAGAGGTCATAAATGTCGTATCAATTTGAACGTCCTGTCATATGTTGTGCTTATCCTTTTCCTTGCATGAAATATGTATTTTCGTACAAACATTTCGCACTCGAAATAGTGATGTCAATGGGTATTAATCGCTAATTGGTTGAGTAGTTTGGTAGTTTTTAATTATGATTGACTTGGTACACCTTTTTTATTTTTTATTTTACAGTCGATTAAGACATTTCATTCATGCGCTTGAACTCTTCAAAAATATTACTTCTTTCATATTTGAAGAATTCAAGACATCTATCGACATTATCAAAAAAGTGCCAGCAATATAGCTTCCTTGATAATTTGTTTGGGAATCTTATGCAGAAATGACCGTGAATAACTTGATAATGAAGAAGCTGCGTGATATGAGAATGAAAATGAAGAAAACAGAATATTGGTTAATAATAGGCTGATAAGCCATAAGTTAAAAACCTAAAAATGATTTTGTCACCCTTCAATGCCTTCGTTCATTAATTACCTACCAATCTTGAAATATCGACAGGAGATTTAATTAATTCCCTTTGTAACCCATCTTGAAGAGGTCATAAATGTCGTATCAATTTGAACTTCCTGTCATATGTTGTGATTATCCTTTTCCTTACATGAAATATGTATTTCCGTACAAACATGTCGCACTCGAAATACTTATGTCAATGGGTATTAATCGCTAATTGGTTGATTATTGTAGTTTTTAATTATGATTGACTTGGTACATTTTTTCTATTTTACATTTTACAGCTGATTAAGACATTTCATCCATGTCGCTTGAACTCTATTAAAATATTATTACATCCATATTTAAAAAATTCAACACATCTATCGACATTATCAAAACAATGCCAGCAATATAGCTTTCTTGATAATTTGTTTGGGAATCTTATGCAGAAACAACCGTGAATAACTTCATAATGAAGAAGTTGCGTGATATGAGAGTGAAAAACGAAGAAAACAGAATATTGGTTAATAATAGGTTTATAAGCCATAAGATAAAAAATCCTAAAACTGCTTTTGTCACCCTTCAATGCCTTCGTTCATTACCCACCAATCTTTAATACATGTGTGATACTCTTCTTTCTCTTAAAAAGAAAAAAAAAGAAAGGTACATTTTTATATTTAATAATAATTTCATTTTTAAAATTTTATTTTATCTTTAATGAGTTGATTTATAATCATACAAATACAAATGACTTATTTTAGACGACAAGTTACTAAAATATCTCTCTCTATCTTTTTTATATTTAATATTTAGTCAAATACCTTCATATAAATTGAGAGAAAAAAACAGCAATACTCCTTCAACTTCAATTTGTGTGAGGATATCTTTTTTTAGAAAAGTAAATTTTTTAATTTACAAACCAAATGAACATTCAGTACATTAAAAAACCCAGGATTCTAACACTTCAAGTCCTAGACAGCATCACTTACATCTACCTTTTAGCTAAATTTCTACGAACTAATTGCTACACAGATATCAGTTATCAATATGCACATCTATCAAGATGGCGCATTCGATTCACCAACTTCTTTTGTCGTGCCCCTCTACAGACCTCTTGTACTATTGCTGCAGCCAAGCCGCTTGTAGTGCTTCACCTTTGGAATAGTCGGAGGTTTCTTTCCTTCAAAATACGGTAACTCCTGCTAGACTCATTCTATATATCTGTCCCCTAACCGAATTGCCTCTAGCATTCCTCATAGCCCATTGCATTTCCTCGTACCAAGCTTTAGGTTGTCTCATCACCCTTTGCCACTGTAATACTTTCTCCCAAATTGTCCCATCCACTGGATATACAAAGAATAGTTTCTCCAAAGTTTCCAGTTGGCTTTCGTATAGTTAGAAATAAAAAATCTTATTTTAGCCATGTGATTTAGTAAGGACGTCATTCACTATTCAAGATTTAGTGAGGACAACCATCACTATAATTATTAGTGAGGGACACCCTCGCAAAGTGATGAAGGACTCCGACAGTCGGACTATTTTGATCTCACAATTTTTCAAAAAAATATAATGCAGTGAGGGACGTCCCTCGCTATATTAAAAATATAAATAATATTAATTTATTATTTAGTGAGGAAAAACCCTTGCTATATTAAAAATATATATAATATTAATTTATTATTTAGTGAGGAATGTTCCTTGTTATATTAAAAATATATATAATATTAATTTATTATTTAGTGATGAACGTCCCTTGCCATGTTAAAATTAATAAAAATTATAAATTTAAATATACTGAGGGATATCCCTCGCTAAGTTAAATAAAAAAATAATTTAATTTGTTAATATTTTGAGAGTTATCCCTCCCTAAGGCCCTTGCAAATATGGTATTACTTTTAGCATTTTAGTCACCAAAATTAAATATTTCAATAGAAAATCAACATATAACCAATGCCAACCAACAAAACAATAAGAAAATGTTTCCGAATTCAAACATTAAATCAAGCAGCCAAACTTCATGCATATTCATCCAACCAAAACAAAATGCAAACAAGTATAAAAAAGTATTCAAACAAGTAACAAAACAAATTCTTTCAAACACTCTAAACTAACAGTATCTAAAGCTAAAATAACACCACCACCTAATACTTCATTTCATCCTCTCCATCATCTTCATCCTCTCCACCATCATAATCCGAGCTAGGGGGAGGAGAATAAAGAAGCTTGGTTAACGTATTTACTTGAGCCTTGAGTTTTTGGACGTCTGGCTCAAGTGTCGTCCTACGTCGCTCCTCCTTCATCATTCTTTTTCGTTCCTCCTCGTACATCCTAGCAATCTCCTCAAGCTGCTCATCTGGCATGGTGGCTGACCCCTCTATACCCTGCAATCCACATTGAAGGCCATGAAAGTTCTTTTCGAAGAAAAGGTTGTACGCCCTTTCCTTATACACGCCGCCAACTACATTTAGCCAGCAGTAGCACTATTGGATTGCCTTGATCATCTATCGGTTGGTTTTTTTTTTAGCTCTTCAATTGCTTGACATATCGATTCTACGTTAAAGGTAAAATTATTAGTATACAATAAATGATATAAATTATAAGATTTAAACTACTTGAGTTTGAAAGTACAGAAAAAATGGAGTTATCCAAATTTCATGTATTTTTGGCTATTGTGACTTTCTTGTTTCTTGTTCCAGTAGTTCATGTTTGGAGACTTGAAGGCCCTTAATCTGTTTGCAAGATTTCCCAGTCAAGATTGAACCTAAAAGTGAAAGAAAAAAGATCATCTGCCTCACAAGTTGCAATTGCAATGAGTGCAACGATAAATTGCAAAACTCTTAGTTGGCTATGTAAGCCACATCAAATAAAAATTTCAAGAAAGAAATGATAACATGGAGTGAACCTCTTAACCGCCTTAAATTGCTCTCTTTTCCTAAACATCTTATTGTGGAATACGCCTCAAGGTGGAGTCTATTTGGCTACTACACTTAACCACATATTCTAATGACAACATATTGTAATCTCAGAAAACATCTACAACATTGTCTCTTGTAATAATTTAGGAACTGGAGGAAAATACTATCAAGTAATTGTAGAGAGAATTAAATTTACTGTATGTCTAGAAGCAGAGACATATTTGTATCATCATCAAATGTATCGGGGGGTGACCTTATTAGTAATCGTATCTTCATCCAAGGTATATACAGTAAGCTGTAGCTACAATCAACTTTTGGGTGAACAGACAAGACTACATGCAGCTAACTTTATCTGAGGTTCACTCATGCTACCAAGACACAGGTTTATTGTATGGTTATCTAATCAAGATATTATTAACCAAGGAGAGGATGGTCAGGTTGCACATCCCTGTAGATGATAACAAATGTTGATTATGTGGAGCTAATGTGCCGGAAACACAAGTACATCTATTCTCAGAGTGTAGCTGGACAAAAAGAGTGAAGACAGAACTTGAGACTTGGTCGGGCATACTTGGAAAGCAAGAAATAGGAAGTTGTTTAGAGGGACACTTATAAATACAGAGGTTACAGTCACAAAAATAAAGAAAGAGATGGTAGAAAGAGTGGAGCATTGGAAAGCTAGTATGTGCAAATACCTCGTTCAGAATGTTTTAATAGTTGTGTTTCTTGGTTTAAGGCTTTAGAGGAGGGGGTACCCTTCCTAGAATGTGGCCTATCTTCCTAAAGTGCTCTATAGGTGTAAATTATGATTATTAATGGTAATTATTACCCCCCCCCCCCCCCCCCCCCCAAAAAAAAACAAATATTGCTCACTCATCACCAAATTCATTTTTGAGAAAGGAAAGACACGCAAATATGCCATCAAACTTTGAGAAAGGCTCATTTATGACGTTGGTTAATAGTTGTGAACATGTACGCTAGTGCCATTATAAAAAAGGTTCACTTTGTGCTTAATGTTTGTTGTATATCAGTGTGTAATAATTCCACCTAACAGCTTCTAGTTTCATTATATTCCTCAAGAATCTGTTGTGATAGACAACCCCTGTAGATGTACTACTAAATCAGCAACTTTGGAATTGAGTTCAGAGTCCAAAAGAATATTGCTGGCTTTGTCAACTCTCAATTGTATTATAAGGACAATAGCATCCCACGGCTAGAACCAAAAAATAGAAAAACAGAATCGTAACATCAACTCAACCAGAATATAAAAGGAAGAAAAATAAACAAAAACTTGTTTAAACAAGTAACGCTCAGCAATAATCCTAAAAATGTTTTAAGAACAGAATAAACTACCTCACTGCACCAAATTAACGTGGAATCAGCTAAACTATTAACGTTACAAGATATAACCCTTACTGAAAGCACCATTCAAAACACAAAATCACAATAAACTGTTAAACTTAAAGAGCTACAAATTGGGTAAAATGTTAAGACATAATTCAATTAGCAAAACTGAAGTAGCACATGGTAATATGAAAAATGTTAAAGATATCGTTCCGAAGTATACATATCATAAACTCATTGAAGACTCATTGTTGTGTACGAGAGGAAACTTAACCATTTTTAAGTCACAAATTCACATTCTCAAGTCATTAGTTCACTATTCAAGTGATCACACTTAACCATTGTCAAAACACAAGTTCACATTTTCAAGTGACAAATTCACATTTTAAAACACTACACTTAAACACTTTCAAGTAACTAATTCACATTTCAACTCACTATACTTGATTATTTTCAACTCATTAATACACATTTCAAGTGATTACACTCAATCATTTTCAAGTCACAAATTCACATTTCAAGTGACTACACTTAACTATTTTCAAAACACAAGTTCACATTTTCAAGTTACTACACTTTACCATTTTCTAGTAACTAATTCACATTTCAAGTCACTATACTTAACCACTTTCAAATAAGTAATTCACATTTCAAGTCGCTATACTTAATCATATTCAACTCACTGGTACACATTTCAAGTAACTAATTCACATTTCAAGTCGCTACACTTAATCATTTTCAACTCATTAGTCCACATTTCAAGGAACTTATTCACATTTTTAAGTCACTACACTTAACCATTTTGAACTCACTAATACACATCTAACGTAACTACACTTAATCATTTTTTAGTCACTAATTCACATTTCAAGTAACTATGCTTAACTATTTTCAAGTCACTAATTCACATTTCAAGTCACTATCCTTGGTCATTCTCAAGTAACTAATTCACATTTCAAGTAACTAGACGTAATCTTTTCTAGTCACTATTTCACATTTCAAGTAACTATGCCTAACCATTTTCAAGTCATTAATTCACATTTCAAGTCATTATCCTTTGTCATTCTCAAGTAACTAATTCACATTTCAAGTCACTATACTTAACCACTTTCAAGTAAGTAATTCACATTTCGAGTCACTTTAATCATTTTCAACTCACTAGTACACATTTCAAGTCACTACACTTAATCATCTTCAACACACTAGTACACATTTCAAGTAACTAATTCACATTTCAAGTCACTACACTTAATCATTTTCAACTCACTAGTACACGTTTCAAGTAAATAATTCACATTTCAAGTCACACACTTAATCATTTTCAACTCACTAGTACACGTTTCAAGTAAATAATTCACATTTGTAAGTCACTATACTTAACCATTTTTAACTCACTAATACACATCTAAAGTAACTACACTTAATCATTTTCTAGTCATTAATTCACATTTCAAGTAACTATGCTTAACTATTTTCAAGTCACTAATTCATATTTCAAGTCACTATCCTTAGCCATTCTCAAGTAACTAATTCACATTCCAAGTAACTAGACTTAATCATTTTCTGGTCACTATTTCACATTTCAAGTAACTATGCTTATCCATTTTTATGTCACTAATTCACATTTCAAGTCACTATCCTTTGCCATTCTCAAGTAACTAATTCACATTTTAAGTCACTATACTTAACCACTTTCAAGTAAGTAATTCACATTTCAAGTCACTATACTTAATCATTTTCAACTCACTAGTACACATTTCAAGTAACTAATTCACATTTTAAGTCGCTAAACTAAATATTTTAAACTCACTAGTACACATTTCAAGTAACTAATTCACATTTCAAGTCACTACACTTAATCATTTTCAAACTCACTAGTACACATTTCAAGTAATTAATTCACATTTTTAAGTCACTACACTAAACCATTTTTAACTCACTAATACACATCTCAAGTAACTAGACTTAACCATTTTCTAGTCACTAATTCACATTTCAAGTAACTATACTCAACCATTTTCAAGTCACTAATACATATTTCAAGTCACTAACCTTAGTCATTCTCCAGTAACTAATTCACATTCAAAGTAACTAGACTTAATCATTTTCTAGTCACTAATTCACATTTCAAGTAACTACGCTTAACCATTTTCAAGTCTCTAATTGGCATTTCAAGTCACTATCCTTAGCTATTCCTTCCAAGCCTAATTCGCGTTCTCCATACCTTTATACCTTCATACCCTCCCACCAGGGAAATAGACTGAGGCTAATAAAATTGCCTACTAAACCAGCTCCAAAAGTGTCAATGTCCGTCATATTTTTATGGAGAAAGTCAATATGAAAAAGATCCACATTATCACTGCATAATTCATACATGACACATTTCATTGTGTGATTGCCTGTACCCACAACTTGATGTCTACGTTGAACAGCTTGGTTCAAAGAGGAATGAACCTGGCCTTAAAATTGGAAGGTGCTTGAGAATTAAAGATCATGTGGGACACCTATGCCAAGTAGTGGAAA